>NC_092235.1:69660083-69670083 GCF_036320965.1 Panulirus ornatus
TAGATGCACAGATACATTGGAAGGTGGGTGTTAGGCGAATACATGGGTGAGTGGATGATGCACTGCTGGTACAGACAGACCATGGGTTCACAGAAAAGACCATGGGCTCACAGACAGACCATGGGTTCACAGACAGACCATGGGTTCACAGACAGACCATGGGTTCACAGACAGACACAACATGATCGTAAACTTTTTGCTGTTTTCTATAATCATGTTTTCCTTTACCTTATGACATCATGACCCAAGGTGCTCCGGCAGGTGCTCCGGCAGGAGTGTGAGGCCGTCACGTGTGGTCCCTGTGAAGGAGGAGGGTGGAGGGTGGGTGGAGGCGCCGTAGGAAGAGGTCGAGTGTGGAGGGGGAGTTGTGGATGGAGGCCGAGTGTGGGTGGAGGTGCTGGGAAGGAGCCGAGTGTGGGTGGAGGCGCCGCGGAAAGGGGCCGAGTGTGGGTGGAGGCGCTGGGAAGGGGCCGAGTGTGGGTGGAGGCGCTGGGAGGGGGCCGAGTGCGGATGGAGGCGCTGGGAAGGGGCCGAGTGTGGGTGGAGGCGCTGGGAAGGGGCCGAGTGTGGGTGGAGGCGCTGGGAGGGGGCCGAGCTGATCGAGCCAGTTCCAGGCTCTGCTCGGGTCCCGCCGCTGACCACACTGATGGTCCGCACAACCCTGACCAGCGGCAGCTTGGGGCGCACCCGGGACTCATGAGGAAGGTCGTGTGTATGTATGTATGTATGTATGTATGTATATATGAAGACCTTTTCTACTGACTGACTATCTCCACATGATGACCCCGGAACACGACAGTACGACCCTATGAAGACGAGGGTAAAAGTAACCCTGATGTACGAATATTGAGCAGGAGGGGACGACCCTGGGAGACGCTGGTCTGCCCTGAGGTGGTGCGCCAGGTGCTGTGGACACCTATGTTATCATCCAGATGTTCAGGTGAACAGCCTCAGGACATTCTAAACACTACACCGTGTGGCTTAGATTGAACAGTTCCGGTGAACTGAACTTCTTCAGTCTCATCCCAGGAGGAGTCCGGTTATGCAAGTTATCGGGGTTCAGACCTGCTTGATCAAGCGAATTATTGATCTTCAGTAAGACAGATTACCGGGGCAACTGGTGCTCAAGACAGATTACCGGGGCAACTGGTGCTCAAGAGAGATTACCGGGGCAACTGGTGCTCAAGACAGATTACCGGGGCAACTGGTGCTCAAGACAGATTACCGGGGCAACTGGTGCTCAAGAGAGATTACCGGGGCAACTGGTGCTCAAGACAGATTACCGGGGCAACTGGTGCTCAAGACAGATTACCGGGGCAACTGGTGCTCAAGACAGATTACCGGGGCAACTGGTGCTCAAGAGAGATTACCGGGGCAACTGGTGCTCAAGCAGAAAATTCAGCTCCACGAGACTTGGTAACCACGATCGTGATACAGTTAGCAGTTACTGTAACCAGATACGTTCCTCGATCACTCCTGTAGAAATGTACTGATCCCAAGGTGGATACAGTAGCCTGGATGGTGGGTACAGTAGCCTGGATGGTGGGTACAGTAGCCTGGATGGTGGGTACAGTAGCCTGGATGGTGGGTACAGTAGCCTGGATGGTGGGTACGGTAGCCTGGATGGTGGGTACGGTAGCCTGGATGGTGGGTACGGTAGCCTGGATGGTGGGTACGGTAGCCTGGATGGTGGGTACGGTAGCCTGGATGGTGGGTACAGTAGCCTGGATGGTGGGTACGGTAGCCTGGATGGTGGGTACGGTAGCCTGGATGGAGACTTCTCAGTGGGGAGAGGAAAAATAGAGCTGGTAATTAATATGCAAATCACATCATGTAATGTAAATTTGTTCAAATAATGTCAGTAAGTAACTGCCGGTAGCTGTGTGGCGAGACTTCTCACCATGCGGTCCTCTCTCTCTCTCTCTCTCTCTCTCTCTCTCTCTCTCTCTCTCTCTCTCTCTCTCTCTCTCTCTCTCTCTCTCTCTCTCTCTCTCTCTCTCACGAAGTTCTCCCAGTGTTTCCCGTCACGTTGCCACTGGGTACACTGCACAGTGGGTGATGGTGGTGAGGCCAGCAGTGGTCGGCGCCTCACGTCTCAGTGGTATCTGACAGGTCGAGGAACACTCAGGAAACTGGCAACTGACGACGTGTGTTGACAGCCAGACAAACTCGGAGCAAACAAACCCGTAACAGACAGCCCCGTAACAGACAGCCCCGTAACAGACAGCCCCGTAACAGACAGCCCCGTAACAGACAGTCCCGTAACAGACAGCCCCGTAACAGACAGCCCCGTAACAGACAGCCCCGTAACAGACAGTCCCGTAACAGACAGACCTGCAGCATGCAAATCAGAAACGTGTTAGCTGTTTGGAATACATTATGTAAACAACTAAGTATTAGTTTGCATAGCATTTGATTACGTCACTAAGGTTATTCATAGGTCAGGTCAAAGGTCATTACATCATACTCGAGGATCGTACCGTCGTCGATGGTCAGAACAGATGTATACAATACACCGGGTCCACCACATTGTTATAACATTTTAACAAAGTTCACGTGAACAAGTAACACATAACAACACTGTTCAGAGGGTCAGCGTGCAGTGTGTTGCGTGGTGTGGGAGGAGGACCAGGTCTGGATTCCAGAGGACCGGTCCAAATGAATGAACCGTGCTGGTCCAGTGGTCCCTCCACCCTGGACCAACACACACTAGCCTCCAGCACACTCAGCAGGGAGCGGTGGAGGAAGTGTGGTAGTGAGGAAAGGGGACATGAAGGTGAGAGTGAGGGGGACATGAAGGTGAGAGTGAGGGGGACATGAAGGTGAGAGTGAGGGGGACATGAAGGTGAGAGTGAGGGGGACATGAAGGTGAGAGTGAGGGGGACATGAAGGTGAGAGTGAGGGGGACATGAAGGTGAGAGTGAGGGGGACATGAAGGTGAGAGTGAGGGGGACATGAAGGTGAGAGTGAGGGGGACATGAAGGTGAGAGTGAGGGGGACATGAAGGTGAGAGTGAGGGGGACATGAAGGTGAGAGTGAGGGGGACATGAAGGTGAGAGTGAGGGGGACATGAAGGTGAGAGTGAGGGTACAATATGATGGTGAGAGTGAGTGAGGGGGGGAGTGAGGGGTAAGGTTTGTGAGAGTCATGCCCCCAGAGTGAGTGTTGTTGCATCAGGCCACACCTCACAACCCCTACCTGCGAGGTTCATAACAATAGTAAATACGATATCTATAATAATGATAGTAATAATGATGATAATAATGATAGTAATAATGATGATAATAATAATAATGATGATAATAATAATGATAATAATAATGATAATAATAATAATAATAATGATAATAATGATAATAATAATAATCAAAAGAAGAACAATAACAATAATGATAATACAACAAATTATTATCTATGTACAACATCTTACAACCTAAGTGTGTATTCAGTAAATATTCTGTTATTCCAAAGATTATCTCTCAAGTGGGGGTCTAATGCCCCACCCCTTTTTCAGTCTCGTGCGCCTCAGATAAACTAACTCTATTATTAAATTGATAAAGTGGACGATACTGTTGCTGGGGCGCACAGTGTGCCCTGGGTGTTCACAGTGTGAGGCACAGGTGACCAAAAGTTTTTTCCTTCTGAATTAAGCCCTACTTGGCAACCTCCCAGCTGGCCCGGCCAGAGTTGCCAGGTAGTAGTAAACAAGGTGATTAATGCACGAATATTTCCTTGGGAGACAGACTGTTTGTGGGGGGGGGGGGGGCAGGTTGTGTGACACGTCATACAGTATTGTGAAGTTGAGAAAACAAGGCAGGAAGTCACGATATGTGGTCATGCTTTGAAAACATGACGTCAGGGACATACACTTGAGATCTCTCATGAAGAACTGTGATCTCTCTCTCTCTCTCTCTCTCTCTCTCTCTCTCTCTCTCTCTCTCTCTCTCTCTCTCTCTCTCTCTCTCTCTCTCTCTCTCTCTCTCTCTCTCCAGCTGTGTCACACAGAGCTGTGTCAGCCAGTGCTGTGTGCCACAGCAACGACGGCTTAACACCAGACCTTCACCAGGAGGGGGGGGGGGGCATCCAGCCAGGTCATGTCATGAGTGACCCCGCAGTGTGTCATCACTCATGACATGCCATGACCAGGTTGACGTCATGAGGATGTGTTACCTCATTAAGGTAGGGAGTGTGAGGATGAGGTAGGGAGAGGCTGTGAGAGGAAGCAAGGATGAGGCAGGGAGAGGTTGTGAGAGGAAGCAAGGATGAGGCAGGGAGAGGCTGTGAGAGGAAGCAAGGATGAGGCAGGGAGAGGCTGTGAGAGGAAGCAAGGATGAGGCAGGGAGAGGCTGTGAGAGGAAGCAAGGATGAGGCAGGGAGAGGGTGGCTCCACTGCACTACATGGGACAGCCAACACCAGACCTGATGGTGTATGAGGGAGGAGGTTATCTGCAGGAGGGCAGTGAAGGATATGACATTCCTAATGTATATATAGATGGAGACAGGATGGTACAGCAGGAGGCTCCTCCCCACTCACAACCATTCCCTCCGGCACATCAGACAACAAGATCATAGTCATGAAGGAACATAGTCATGAAGGAACATAGTCATGAAGGAACATAGTCATGAAGGAACATAGTCATGAAGGAACATAGTCATGAAGGAACATAGTCATGAAGGAACATAGTCATGAAGGAACATAGTCATGAAGGAACATAGTCATGAAGGAACATAGTCATGAAGGAACATAGTCATGAAGGAACATAGTCATGAAGGAACATAGTCATGAAGGAACATAGTCATGAAGGAACATAGTCATGAAGGAACATAGTCATGAAGGAACATAGTCATGAAGGAACATAGTCATGAAGGAACATAGTCATGTAGTCATTCATGTGGGAATCTTGTATGAAAAGCTGAAGGAAAAACGCCGTCTGACTTAACCCCATCACCTGGGAGGGTGACCTACCTCCCCTGGGAGGGTGACCTACCTCCCCTGGGAGGATAACCCAGGTGCCTCTTCGTCAGGAAGTGTTTCTTTATAAAGCTTATGTTTGAGTGACGAGGTTAGTCTGGTGCAGGTTACACAGAGGGCAGGCCAGGGCTGGGGTGATGACAGTCCAGGGCTGGGGTGATGACAGGCCAGGGCTGGGGTGATGACAGGCCAGGGCTGGGGTGATGACAGGCCAGGGCTGGGGTGATGACAGGCCAGGGCTGGGGTGATGACAGGCCAGGGCTGGGGTGATGACAGGCCAGGGCTGGGGTGATGACAGGCCAGGGCTGGGGTGATGACAGGCCAGGGCTGGGGTGATGACAGGCCAGGGCTGGGGTGATGACAGGCCAGGGCTGGGGTGATGACAGGCCAGGGCTGGGGTGAGGGCAGGCCAGGGCTGGGGTGATGACAGGCCAAGGCTGGGGTGATGACAGGCCAGGGCTGGGGTGATGACAGGCCAGGGCTGGGGTGATGACAGGCCAGGGCTGGGGTGATGACAGGTCAGGGCTGGGGTGATGACAGGCCAGGGCTGGGGTGATGACAGGCCAAGGCTGGGGTGATGACAGGTCAGGGCTGGGGTGATGACAGGCCAGGGCTGAGGTGATGACAGGCCAGGGCTGCGGTGATGACAGGCCAGGGCTGGGGTGATGACAGGTCAGGGCTGGGGTGATGACAGGCCAGGGCTGGGGTGATGACAGGCCAGGGCTGGGGTGATGACAGGTCAGGGCTGGGGTGATGACAGGCCAGGGCTGGGGTGATGACAGGCCAAGGCTGGGGTGATGACAGGTCAGGGCTGGGGTGATGACAGGCCAGGGCTGAGGTGATGACAGGCCAGGGCTGGGGTGATGACAGGCCAGGGCTGGGGTGATGACAGGCCAAGGCTGGGGTGATGACAGGTCAGGGCTGGGGTGATGACAGGCCAGGGCTGAGGTGATGACAGGCCAGGGCTGGGGTGATGACAGGTCAGGGCTGGGGTGATGACAGGCCAGGGCTGGGGTGATGACAGGCCAGGGCTGGGGTGATGACAGGCCAGGGCTGGGGTGATGACAGGTCAGGGCTGGGGTGATGACAGGTCAGGGCTGGGGTGATGACAGGTCAGGGCTGGGGTGAGGGCAGGTCAGGGCTGGGGTGATGACAGGCCAGGGCTGGGGTGATGACAGTCCAGGGCTGGGGTGATGACAGGTCAGGGCTGGGGTGATGACAGGTCAGGGCTGGGGTGATGACAGGTCAGGGCTGGGGTGATGACAGGTCAGGGCTAGGGTGAGGGCAGGTCAGGGCTGGGGTGATGACAGGTCAGGGCTGGGGTGATGACAGGTCAGGGCTGGGGTGATGACAGGTCAGGGCTGGGGTGATGACAGGTCAGGGCTGGGGTGATGACAGGTCAGGGCTGGGGTGATGACAGGTCAGGGCTGGGGTGAGGGCAGAGCAGGACGGGCTGGGGGCGCCACACAGCACAGTAGTGGTGGCTGGCGGGCGGCCACCCCGGGCCAGACTGGTGCTGGTTCTGGCTTGGGCTCCCCCCCCCCCCTCGCTGGCCCTCTCAGGGAGGGAGGTGGGCGGCCCACGCCGCTCCGTCCCTCCCACAGCCAGCAACACCTCTCCCGTCTCTCCCTCCCACAGCCAGCAACACCTCTCCCGTCGCTAGCTTGGCCTGTGCTCTCCCTCCCCCGCACGGAAGCTCCCCAGTGATGATGGCGGGAAGTATGATAGCGGGGAGCAGCGCCTCCTCCTCCCTCATGTGTGGCTCATTGTGTAGTGTCGCCAGGACCCCACACATCTCCCACCACACCCTGACCTAACGCACACCCACGCCACCTCCCACACCTTCCTCAAGAGCACCCCTCTTCTCCTCCCCCCCCCCCCCCCCCGCCCCTCCCCCCAAATGATTAGATAACTCATTGCTGGATCCGCGGGAGGGAGGGAGGGAGGGAGGGAGGGAGGGGGGGGGGGTGAGGTAGCAACACTAAGACACTGGGGAGTTTGCCACAGAGAAGCTCCCCCGGGCGATTGGGAACTGTGGCCAGGGGGCTCCTCCCCCCCTACCCTCCGTGGCACCCTTGTCATGTTATCATTGTGTTGTTAAAACGTCATCACCCCAGCCCTGCCCACACCCCAGCCCTGCCCACACCCCTGCCCTGCCCACACCCCAGCCCTGCCCACACCCCAGCCCTGCCCACACCCCAGCCCTGCCCACACCCCAGCCCTGCCCACACCCAGCCCTGCCCACACCCAGCCCTTCCCACACCCAGCCCTGCCCCCACCCCTGCCCTGCCCACACCCCTGCCCTGCCCACACCCCAGCCCTGCCCACACCCCTGCCCTGCCCACACCCCAGCCCTGCCCACACCCCTGCCCTGCCCACACCCCAGCCCTGCCCACACCCCAGCCCTGCCCACACCCAGCCCTGCCCACACCCAGCCCTGCCCACACCCAGCCCTGCCCCCACCCCTGCCCTGCCCACACCCCTGCCCTGCCCACACCCCAGCCCTGCCAACACCCCAGCCCTGCCCACACCCCAGCCCTGCCCACACCCAGCCCTGCCCACACCCCAGCCCTGCCCACACCCAGCCCTGCCCACACCCAGCCCTGCCCCCACCCCTGCCCTGCCCACACCCCTGCCCTGCCCACACCCCAGCCCTGCCCACACCCAGCCCTGCCCCCACCCCAGCCCTGCCCACACCCCAGCCCTGCCCACAACCCTGCCCTGCCCACACCCCAGCCCTGCCCACAACCCTGCCCTGCCCACACCCCAGCCCTGCCCACACCCCAGCCCTGCCCCCACCCCTGCCCTGCCCACACCCCAGCCCTGCCCACACCCCAGCCCTGCCCCCACCCCAGCCCTGCCCCCACCCCAGCCCTTCCTACAACCCTGCCCTGCCCACACCCAGCCCTGCCCACACCCCTGCCCTGCCCACACCCCTGCCCTGCCCACACCCCAGCCCTGCCCACACCCCTGCCCTGCCCACACCCCAGCCCTGCCCACACCCCAGCCCTGCCCACACCCCTGCCCTGCCCACACCCCAGCCCTGCCCACACCCCTGCCCTGCCTTTACTTTGAAATATAAAATGTTTAAGGCAAAGTTTTCCTGCCAGATTTTTACTTTCTCTTCAAGAGTTTTGAAGAGAAAGTTTGAGTTAGTGGCAAGGACAAGTTTCACGGTAAACCAAAACTTGCATGGTAAACCCAGACACTAGGTAGACAGAATGAGGAGTTTAAAGCATGGTAGACTCAGTACACCAGGTACAGACTGAGCAGTTTACAACATGGTAGACTCAGTACACCAGGTACAGACTGAGCAGTTTACAACATGGTAGACTCAGTACACCAGGTACAGACTGAGCAGTTTACAACATGGTAGACTCAGTACACCAGGTACAGACTGAGCAGTTTACAACATGGTAGACTCAGTACACCAGGTACAGACTGAGCAGTTTACAACATGGTAGACTCAGTACACCAGGTACAGACTGAGCAGTTTACAACATGGTAGACTCAGTACACCAGGTACAGACTGAGCAGTTTACAACATGGTAGACTCAGTACACCAGGTACAGACTGAGCAGTTTACAACATGGTAGACTCAGTACACCAGGTACAGACTGAGCAGTTTACAACATGGTAGACTCAGTACACCAGGTACAGACTGAGCAGTTTACAACATGGTAGACTCAGTACACCAGGTACAGACTGAGCAGATTACAGCATGGTAGACTCAGTACACCAGGTACAGACTGAGAAGATTACAGCATGGTAGACTCAGTACACCAGGTACAGACTGAGCATATTACAGCATGGTAGACTCAGTACACCAGGTACAGACTGAGCAGATTACAGCATGGTAGACTCAGTACACCAGGTACAGACTGAGCAGATTACAGCATGGTAGACTCAGTACACCAGGTACAGACTGAGCAGATTACAGCATGGTAGACTCAGTACACCAGGTACAGACTGAGCAGTTTACAACATGGTAGACTCAGTACACCAGGTACAGACTGAGCAGTTTACAACATGGTAGACTCAGTACACCAGGTACAGACTGAGCAGTTTACAACATGGTAGACTCAGTACACCAGGTACAGACTGAGCAGTTTACAACATGGTAGACTCAGTACACCAGGTACAGACTGAGCAGATTACAGCATGGTAGACTCAGTACACCAGGTACAGACTGAGAAGATTACAGCATGGTAGACTCAGTACACCAGGTACAGACTGAGCATATTACAGCATGGTAGACTCAGTACACCAGGTACAGACTGAGCAGATTACAGCATGGTAGACTCAGTACACCAGGTACAGACTGAGCAGATTACAGCATGGTAGACTCAGTACACCAGGTACAGACTGAGCAGATTACAGCATGGTAGACTCAGTACACCAGGTACAGACTGAGCAGTTTACAACATGGTAGACTCAGTATACCAGGTAAACTTTTGTATGTTCGTGTGGTTTATATTTGTGTTACGGGGAGAGAGGTTTACACTCGTGTTGCCCTGTCTCTTAACCTTGTATTGTGTACCATGTATCTGTTCCCATACACACACACACACACACACACACAAACATACACACACACACACACACACACACACACACACACACACATACACACACCAACTTGAACAGTAACCATTCATCGACCAGCACCGGGAGAAGGATGAACACCTGGGTTCGGTGTGGGTTGCCTGTTACACCTAGGAATGGAAACCAAGTGGGTCCAGCCCCTGGCAGGCCCGTCGACTCATGGTCAGTAACGTTAAACGTGCATGGGGGTGGGGGTGGGGGGTGGGCGTGGGGGGTCTAATGTAGCCAGAGGCTGACAATATGTAGATGAAATACATACAATATAGAGGCTGGGGTCATAACGGTTCCCATCACACACTCTGTACTGTGTACGTGGTCAGACGTGGCCAGGCTGCTGGGGCTGGCCAGGCTGCTGGGGCTGGCCAGGCTGCTGGGGCTGGCCAGGCTGCTGGGGCTGGCCAGGCTGCTGGGGCTGGCCAGGCT
>NC_092235.1:69675083-69732583 GCF_036320965.1 Panulirus ornatus
TCCTGGTTTTCGATTCGTCGCTTGACTTAGGCGATGTCCTCTGTGCACCTGGGGGGGGAGGGGGTCCGCCTGCTGGAGGGTGGTCACTGGGCAGAGGCGTCTTGACTGACTTACGTTTGTCTGTCTGTGTTAGAGAAGCGAGACCCGTACGTGTGGTAGATGACAAGACGAAGGTGCAAAAACCTTTCATTCACCTCCAACAGTCTCCTTGATCACACCTCACTAATCACCAGAAAGAGAGAGAGAGAGAGAGAGAGAGAGAGAGAGAGAGAGAGAGAGAGAGAGAGAGAGAGAGAGAGAGAGAGGCCCTACCCCTGCTAGCATGCCAGCGCCCACCCGTGATAGAGCCCATCTGTGTCAGCGCCCACTCATGCTAGCCCCCTTCTCTTCCTAGCAACCATTCTTGCCAGCTAATACCCGCGACACCGTCTACCCCAACTAACGTCCACCCATTCTACTGCCCACCCCAGCTAGCAACCAACAACTCTTTACAAGGTGACCTTACCAGTGACCCTAGCGGTCACCAAGCTGCTCCCAACAACTGTTTACCATTCCCAACCTCTCCCGGGCGACGAAGATTTTTCAGCGACCGACCTCTTTCTTGCGACCAACCTCCAGCTGGCGACCGACCTCTTTCCCGTGAGCCATCTTTCCCTGGAAACCGACCATTCTCGACCCATCCTCTGTGGCGACATCCCTTGCTGTGGCGACGTCCCTTGCTGTGGCGACGTCCCTTGCTGTGGCGACGTCCCTTGCTGTGGCGACGTCCCTTGCTGTGGCGACATCCCTTGCTGTGGCGACATCCCTTGCTGTGGCGACGTCCCTTGCTGTGGCGACGTCCCTTGCTGTGGCGACGTCTCTTGCTGTGGCGACGTCCCTTGCTGTGGCGACGTCTCTTGCTGTGGCGACATCCCTTGCTGTGGCGACGAGTCTGTTCCCTGGCGACATTTTACGAGGTCAGGATCGTCAAGTTCGACCATATCTTGTGAGATAAATTTCCTCGTGACTCCTTATCTTAATAACCCAACCTGCAAGCCAAGTAAAGGCAACCACTGTATCATATATATATATATATATATATATATATATATATATATATATATATATATATATATATATATATATATATATATATATGTAGGTATTTAGGTAAGTAGAGGAAGAGAAGTCATTTTCCAGGTGTGGTCAAGTGTCACTGGTAATCTTTGTTGTTGGTGAGGCCATTCAAGGAGCTGATGCTGATTGGTCCAGATTACTTCATCCAACCAGTGCTCTCTCTCTCTCTCTCTCTCTCTCTCTCTCTCTCTCTCTCTCTCTCTCTCTCTCTCTCTCTCTCTCTCTCTCTCTCTCTCTCTCTCTCTCTCTCTCTCTCATCTCATGAGTTATCCTGCTTCATTGTCTTGAAGTTGATAGGGAAGATCACAGAGGAACTGCCCATCACGCCCTGTGATGATGACTGACACACACACACACACAACAACAACAACAACAACAACAACAACAACAACACTCGTTCGAGAACCTTGGCTGCGAACAAGATGATCATGATGACCAAACCTGAACAAGAAGTTAAGGAGGAAAATGTTCTGGGTGTTAGAATCAGTCATGACCTTACATACGGCCAACACTGTCTGGCCCTGTCACCACACACTGCCACCAGTATACTGCCACCACACACACTGCCACCAGTACACAGTCACCATACACTGCCACCAGTACACTGCCACCACACACTGATCAACCCTCCTACCCCAGAGAATGCGCCATCAACACATCTCTAGAAACCGAGCCCTTTATCTACCCCAGGGAGTTTCCTTCTTCACTGTAATCCTGGCACCCAGGTCAGCCTCACTCCAACCCCAGAGACTTGACTCATAATCCATTACCCGACCTCTCCATCAACCCCAGGGAAAAGTTTCTCGTTCATCCCCACTCTGTAATTACGTCAACCCCAGAGACTCCACCCTCACCCATTCCCCAGCAGCTGACTTCCCACCCATCCCTATAGCCTGGGGCCCTGCCTCATCCACGGATAAAATTAGCATATGAATACGTTGGGCTACACTGACGCCCCTTAAAATGGGGTAAATGGACCTATTAAAATGGGGTAATGGGCGTTTTGTAAGAAGAATACGCACCTTCTCACTCAGCTGCTCCCAGACACTCTCCCCTCTCCCTGACTCTCCCTCTGCCTCACCCAGACACACTCCCCCCTCCCTGACTCTCCCTCTGCCTCTCCCAGACTCTCTCACTTTCACCCTTCCCCTTCCACACTCTCTTCTCTCCCCCTGCTTCCCAGAATCGCCCCCCCCCCCCCCAACTGTTCTCAAGTTGTGGGACAACCCCGTACATCTTGCCTGCTAATATCATGATGGGCTGACGGGGCTGGAGAGAGAGAGAAAGAGAGAGAGAGAGAGAGAGAGAGAGAGAGAGAGAGAGAGAGAGAGAGAGAGAGAGAGAGAGAGAGAGAGAGTTGCCTCTATGTTTCTCTCTATCTCTCTGACAGCAACCATCGGTCCACCTCCTCCTGCACTACACCACAGCAGAAGGCTGTGTTGTGGTAGGAGTGGCAGCAGGAGGACCTCCCCCGCGCCACACTGGACCAGGTCAGCCTGCAGACCTTCCTGCCCTCAGAGCTAGAGATGATATTACTCAGAATAATTTGTACTTGTCAGGGTCATGGAGCCTTGCAGGATGTGTGGTCATGTTCCATCATGTTGTGGTGTGTGGCTCAGCTCCCGCTGTCTCCTGGCTCACCCGCCTCCTCCCTCCACTCACTCCTGAACATCGCACACGCTGACGACCTGATGACCTACCGGCTCTCACTTGACACACACGCTGACCTTCTACCTGGGAAGATCTAAGATCAGAGGTCACGGTCGTTATCACTAAGACAGAAGAACACACACATACCAGAGGGACGAGCTGGCTCTACTACCTCCCATATGTGGCAGACCAGGTTGTTCTCTTGATGCACTGTACAGGCAGACGTGTACACCACAGTTGTACAGCAGAGTGACAACACTCGAGCCTGGCTGCCGTACACCTGTACAGCTAACACGTACGTCACCTTGATATTTGCTGTTCTTGGTATGATGTCATATTCTTAATCGCTTGAGCACGACCTTTGAGCACGACAGTACGACTACAGTTCGGATGGTACGACCCATGGGTATGACACAGTGATGTGATACTCAACGATAAGGTCCAAGGTCAGGTCATCATACTGAAAGGTAGGTCCAGCGTGCTCCAGGGTCGTACTGTTGTGCTCCAGGGTCGTACTGTTATGCTCCAGGGTCGTACTGTTGTGCTCCAGGGTCGTACTGTTGTTCTCCAGGGTCGTACTGTTGTGCTCCAGGGTCGTACTGTTGTGCTCCAGGGTCGTACTGTTATGCTCCAGGGTCGTACTGTTATGCTCCAGGGTCGTACTGTTGTTCTCCAGGGTCGTACTGTTGTGCTCCAGGGTCGTACTGTTGTGCTCCAGGGTCGTACTGTTATGCTCCAGGGTCGTACTGTTATGCTCCAGGGTCGTACTGTTGTGCTCCAGGGTCGTACTGTTATGCTCCAGGGTCGTACTGTTGTGCTCCAGGGTCGTACTGTTGTTCTCCAGGGTCGTACTGTTGTGCTCCAGGGTCGTACTGTTGTGCTCCAGGGTCGTACTGTTATGCTCCAGGGTCGTACTGTTATGCTCCAGGGTCGTACTGTTGTTCTCCAGGGTCGTACTGTTGTGCTCCAGGGTCGTACTGTTGTGCTCCAGGGTCGTACTGTTATGCTCCAGGGTCGTGCTGTTATGCTCCAGGGTCGTACTGTTGTGCTCCAGGGTCGTACTGTTATGCTCCAGGGTCGTACTGTTGTGCTCCAGGGTCGTACTGTTGTTCTCCAGGGTCGTACTGTTGTGCTCCAGGGTCGTACTGTTATGCTCCAGGGTCGTACCGTTATATTACAAAACTTTTAAACGGAAATATGATTGTCTGGCGTACTGCCGGTGCAGCGTTGCCAACGTCTTCATCCCAGTGAGCAATATATTCTACACCACATTTGCATATCATGGTTGACTGCAGCGTTGGACAGGACCCACCACCCACCTGGCTGGACGTGGAGGGCAGGACCCACCACCCACCTGGCTGGACGTGGAGGGCAGGACCCACCACCCACCTGGCTGGACGTGGAGGGCAGGACCCACCACCCACCTGGCTGGAAGTATATATATATATATATATATATATATATATATATATATATATATATATATATATATATATATATATAGATGGATGGATAGATAGATAGAGAGATATATAGATAGATAGATAGATAGATAGATAGATAGATAGATGATATGTGTTGAGCTACGATATATTCTGCACATATGTACTACCATAAGATACGTCACAATAATTTTAACAATGGTTCTACGAACATTTTGCCCCGAGTGTTGCATGAGTGAGTGGAGGCCAGTGCCTGGTCAGCCGACCACCCACCCACCCACTCTCACTCTCCCGGGTCACTGGTGCAGGCATGATGATCCGGGGCCTCAGGTCACGCACGTCACACACAGGTCATGCATCCAGGTTATTCCGGGTTGCAGAACTCACGGGTCAAAGGTTAAAGTTCCTTCATGTCTCGAAGATTCGTAACTATTGAATCATGGTTCGGTCATGTCTCGAGGGTTCACAAGTCACGGTTCTCGTCTGCCACTGAGGTTCACAATTCGAGATTTGTATGACATATGATACAGGTACAGGAGGGTTACACACCTTGCCACACTGACCATTACCGACTAGAACTCTTGACTTCCCCTGTCTCTGGGGCAAGTCTGGTTATTCTTAATGACTTCCCCTGACTCTGGGGCACGTTTGGTCAATCTTAATGACTTCCCCTGACTCTGGGGCATGGCTGGTCATCATTAATGACTTCCCCTGACTCTGGGGCATGGCTGGTCATCATTAATGACTTCCCCTGACTCTGGGGCATGGCTGGTCATCATTAATGACTTCCCCTGACTCTGGGGCATGGCTGGTCATTGTTACAGCACGCCTGACCGCGGGTATGAACGTGGACAGACTGCCTTGGTGATGCCGAAGGAGGGATGAGCTCAGTTCTGTGTGAGGTAAGGTATCAGTAAACAGGACAACTTCAGTTGATTCTTATACCTGATCCTGACGGAGACTTCCTCCTCATGTTACCGTCTATCTCCTCCCTCATGTTACCGTCCATCTCCTCCCTCATGTTACCGTCCACCCCCCCTCCCTCCATATTGACTCATTATCTTTACGTTTTCTTTTCTTCATTTGTGTTCGTTATGAAGGTAGATGTTGTGCAGCTGATGGTCATCTTGGTGCTTCATTATCTGCTTTACTCCTGACGTAAGTTGGTGTTGGTCCTCCCTGGTGGAGGGAGGGAGGGAGGCGCGCCCGCCGGAGGCGAGGTTGTCCTGATGATGACCTCCTTACTGTCTCCTTCATCTTCCCTTCTTTTCATCTCAAGGCGGCCACGAGGAGGGAGATGAGCCCTGCAAGGACGGGCGGGGGGAGGCTGCAGACGTATGGTGGGAGGGAAGGCAGGAGGATTAGCGTGGGAGTAACGTATGGTGGTGGGAGGGAAGGCAAGAGGATTAGCGTGGGAGGAGGTATAGGAAAGGTGGTGAGAGGAGGAGGATTAATTACACAGGAGGATGAGGGGAGGAGGAGGAGGAGGAGGAGGGAAGTGGTCTGGTGCTAGGGTGTCGGGGTGCCACATCCGCCTCACCCTCGGCATGTGTCTCACTCGCCAACATTATATTTTTCCTCGCAATGTGTGTGTGTGTGTGTGTGTGTGTGTGTGTGTGTGTGTGTGTGTGTGTGTGTGTGTGTGTGTGTGTGAGTACTGTAAGAGGAGTGAGATATAAAGTAAACAATGAGTCAAGATATTCCACTGGTACCAGAGAAAAATATTACTAAAACAAGAGTTTGGTGAACCTATGGTGGACGACCCTCACCAGATATTGTTAATTGGTTTGAAAAGCGACACTCGATGTGTAATGTGACGTCATTTTATTGTCTGTTGGCTACATACGACCCATATCAGTGATGGTGTGGCTGAAGTGTACATGGCCGGGGGCAAGTGGGGGAGGCCAGTACAGACGGTACAGTGGGCACAATACATGGACGTGAGAGGGTGACAGGTGGGCCCCAGTGGGTACAGTACATGGGAGGGTGACAGGTGGGCCCCAGTGGGTACAGTACATGGCGGGGTGACAGGTGGGCCCCAGTGGGTACAGTACATGGGAGGGTGACAGGTGGGCCCCAGTGGGTACAGTACATGGGAGGGTGACAGGTGGGCCCCAGTGGGTACAGTACATGGCGGGGTGACAGGTGGGCCCCAGTGGGTACAGTACATGGGAGGGTGACAGGTGGGCCCCAGTGGGTACAGTACATGGGAGGGTGACAGGTGGGCCCCAGCAGAAAGAGAGGAACAGTTTCACTGATGTTTGAGTAATATAAAGGAAATCAACGTGAAACCTGCAGATACAGACTCAGTGTTGGTGGGAGTACAACTCGTCCCATTACCCCCACACGGACGGACGTACGTTGTATGAGATGCATAATGTAACATTATAATATATTCACAGAGAAATCATATATACACCGAGTATGAGTGTGGTCACGCGACCTCGACTGACTTTATGACTCGACCCTACATGACCTTGTCTAACCTTATGGCCCAACCTCCCTGACATGACCTCGTCTAAGGTACACTTCACCTTAGGCTGGCGGGCCCCACACGGGATCATCTGGAGCACATGTGCCCTTCTTGTACGCTTTAGGTTTGACCTCACATGAAGTAGACTGACCCAGGATGACCTGGGCCGAGTGGGATTTTCTTCCATGAGGTTGGTTGCCGTGGAATGACCCCGAATAACCTTTAACGGCCTGGAAAGACTAGACGGTAACTAGCCTCACGTTGGATGACCTGGACTGACCTCCCTCTGCTTGGGCTGCCCTGGCCAGTTGCCATATTCTGTCACGGAAAACAGATGTGAACAAAACAAAGCAATAAACAATCCTGCTCACCGGAGTCTTGAAGACCACTGCCCGCCACGACCCGCCACGACCCACCACGACCCGCCACGACCCGCCAGGACCCGCCACGACCCGCCAGGACCCGCCACGACCCGCCAGGACCCGCCACGACCCGCCAGGACCTACCAGGTCCCACAAGACCTTCCAGGACCCTTTAGACCCGCCAGGACTCACAATACCTGACATGATCCACAAGACCTGACGGAAACCGACAAGAACGACAGGATGCGACAGGTCCCGACAGGAGGCGACAGGTCCCGACAGGAGGCGACAGGTCCCGACAGGAGGCGACAGGGCCCGACAGGAGACGACAGGGCCCGACAGGAGGCGACAGGGCCCGACAGGAGGCGACAGCATCCATTAGGACCAGAATCATAAGAAACTGTCCTTTCACTGAAGCTTCCGAGCACCATATGTTGTGTTGCAGAATGTTTCTTGGTCACCAGGAATTATGTGTCCAGTCAAGCTTAACTTGGGAGATATGTCTCGTGCTGGGGTGAGGGATGCTGGCCTGGGCACCTCTGCAAGGACCCCTGTTCATTGGTCCAGAAATCGATGTTCCAGATATTACTGTCCCAGAGATCACTTTTTCAGAAATCACTCTTACAGAGTTCATTGTTCCAGCGTTCACTCTCCGCAAGTTCCAGTGATCAGTGTTCCAGAGTTTAACCTTCCAGATCTTCACTCTTCCAGAGATCAGTGTTCCAGACTTGCTACTGGTCGTGTAAAATATTTTTCTTTGGGGATCGTAATGAGTCAGTTTATTTTGGTGTAGATGGCTGGAGTTTTGTCTTGCTAAGGTCTGTCGTGTGTGACGGGAGACAACGCAGAACCATCTCCATATTTTGCTTTAAGTTTACCATTGACAATGTCCCCGTGTGGCTGGCAACACGGTGTAGATCTGGACGGTCCCGTGTGGCTGGCAACACGGTGTAGATCTAGACGGTCCCGTGTGGCTGGGAACACGGTGTAGGTCTGGACTCTCCCGTGTGGCTGGGAACACGGTGTAGGTCTGGACTCTCCCGTGTGGCTGGGAACACGGTGTAGGTCTGGACTCTCCCGTGTGGCTGGGAACACGGTGTAGGTCTGGACGGTCCCGTGTGGCTGGGAACACGGTGTAGGTCTGGACTCTCCCGTGTGGCTGGGAACATGGTGTAGGTCTGGACTCTACCGTGTGGCTGGGAACACGGTGTAGATCTGGACGGTCCCGTGTGGCTGGGAACACGGTGTAGGTCTGGACTCTCCCGTGTGGCTGGGAACACGGTGTAGGTCTGGACGGTCCCGTGTGGCTGGGAACACGGTGTAGGTCTGGACGGTCCCGTGTGGCTGGGAACACGGTGTAGGTCTGGACTCTCCCGTGTGGCTGGGAACACGGTGTAGGTCTGGACGGTCCCGTGTGGCTGGGAACACGGTGTAGGTCTGGACGGTCCCGTGGCAGCCACATTGTAAGACACACCGGACGGAGGCAGGTAAGAGAGCCTGGCCAACCACTCCCGTCCATGTTGGACGTCGTCGGCTGCTCCAGACGGAGGCGCTGCTGGCCCGCCCCAGCCAGGCGAATGCCCCGCCGCCTCACCAAGACTACACCATCTGTTTTGGTTACAAAGTCTAAAGTCTTTTCTGGGAAACTGTCAAAAAACTCCCCCGAGGCCGGAGAGGTCGACCCCACATCGCTCCTGACGACGTACCCAGTCTGGACCCGAGACCAGGGATCCCACACAACCGGGAAATATTGACACAACAACAGTCGGTGGTCTACCGTGACCAGCTGTGCTCTCCTACCTCTCCTCTGGCACACCTCCTGCTCTGATTCTGGCCAGAGAACATCCAGGCCTTCCTGGACCATCCCAGACCATCCCGGTCTGTCCCGACCCCTCTCGATTCATCCCAGACCTCACGATTGGGGATTATTGGTCGGGAACTTGCCTTTCAACAATCCGGATCCCAGCCTGGGTGGTGCTGGTGGCGGGACAAACCCACACTTTGCTCCTTGTGTCATTAACAAAGTATTTCTTGCCATTTTCTTCTTGTGATATTACTATCATGGTTTACACACATGTACTAGAGCCTCCTGAAGGATAGACCATCCTGAAGGATAGACCATCCTGAAGGGTAGACCATCCTGAAGGATAGACCATCCTGAAGGGTAGACCATCCTGAAGGATAGACCATCCTGAAGGGTAGACCATCCTGAAGGATAGACCATTCTGTGCCACAGGTGAGACAAGTTTGTGTTCTACGCGAGGTGTTGTCCGCTTGTGTCTGTGCATCGCCTGTGTTGCTGTGTAACACCTGCCCCTTGTGTGTTGATGTTGAGTTAGACTAACACAGTCAACACTAGTGATACGGATGCCCTCCACGGTTTCTCCACAGATATTAACTACAACCTTCCTGGTTGTAATCTCTGTGGCTCGCACCACAACACTGCAGCTAACATTGCAGCCACCACCACAGCTAACATTGCAGCCACCACCACAGCTAACAGTGCAGCTAACATCACAGCTAACAATGCAGCTAACACCGTAACTAACACTTCAGCTAACACTAGAGCTACCATCGCAGTTGACACTGCATCCAACTCCACAACGAACACAGCATTTAACACAACAGCTAACACAGCAACCAACACAGCAACTAACACAGCAACTAACACAGCAACCAACACAGCAGCTAACACAGCAACCAACACGACAGCTAACACAGCAACCAACACGACAGCTAACACAGCAACCAACACAACAGCTAACACAGCAACCAACACAACAGCTAACACAGCAGCTAATGCCACAACCAACACAGCAATCCCTCCTGGAAGTTGGCTCAAGTAAAGCACTATCTTGACCCGGAAGAATAAATACGACAGATAGAGCTACAATCTTAAGTTATCTTATGAGAAATATGTCTTGTGGTGCCGGGTGGGGGGGGGGGGGGGGGGGTAGCGTCTCCACCGCTGGGAGATGATCAACGGGACGCAGTATATCTTGACACCAGCACGATATACTCGTTATACCCGCACGATATACTCGGTATACCTGCACGATATACTCGGTATACCTGCACGATATACTCGTTATACCCGCACGATATACTCGTTATACCCGCACGATATACTCGGTATACCTGCACGATATACTCGTTATACCCGCACGATATACTCGGTATACCTGCACGATATACTCGTTATACCCTCACGATATACTCGTTATACCCGCACGATATACTCGGTATACCTGCACGATATACTCGTTATACCCGCACGATATACTCGTTATACCCGCACGATATACTCGGTATACCTGCACGATATACTCGTTTTACCCGCACGATATACTCGGTATACCTGCACGATATACTCGGTATACCTGCACGATATACTCGTTATACCCGCACGATATACTCGGTATACCTGCACGATATACTCGGTATACCTGCACGATATACTCGGTATACCTGCACGATATACTCGTTATACCCGCACGATATACTCGGTATACCTGCACGATATACTCGGTATACCTGCACGATATACTCGTTATACCCGCACGATATACTCGGTATACCTGCACGATATACTCGGTATACCTGCACGATATACTCGGTATACCTGCACGATATACTCGTCATACCTGCACGATATACTCGGTATACCTGCACGATATACTTGTTATACCCGCACGATATACTCGTTATACCCGCACGATATACTCTGTATACCTGCACGATATACTCGGTATACCTGCACGATATACTCGGTATACCTGCACGATATACTCGTTATACCCGCACGATATACTCGGTATACCTGCACAATATACTCGTTATACACGCACGATATACCCGTTATACCCGCACGATATACTCGTTATACCCTCATTACATTTTCATTATACCTGCGCAGTAAACCCTCCCTCCACCAGTGGTGGGGGGAGGGGAGCTGTGGAAAATACATATACTGCTGTGTGTGTGTGTGTGTGTGTGTGTGTGTGTGTGTGTGTGTGTGTGTGTGTGTGTGAATCATTGGGAAAGACCAGATGTGGTGACCTCCTGTCATGAAGGTAGAGACTGTCCGCCTCTTGACCTCTGGCCTAAGAAGTAACCCAAGGTCACACGAGGTCACATAAGGTTACTGTCAGTTGCTTAGTACCATCATTACAGTGGTCAGGTGCCAGGTTGTGGGTGTTATCGTCCAATACTGGAGCATTATATGATGGTCATCACCACACCACACTCGGGCTGCAACATGGACCCCACCCTCACATACACACCCCTGCGTCAGGAGGGTAGTACTTCCCTGGGCGACTGCTGCCTACAACCTACTGACAGCGGCCTACAACACTGTCTCAGGGTTGTATGGTACGTCACCGCCAGTCTACAACACCCACACAAAAGATATTGTTATTACTCACATAAAACAGCAGCCTCTCCCACCAACCCTCCTTCAAGGCTTTTAACTACTTCCAACCCTCTCTCACGCCCCTCCACAAACTACCTCACACCCACCTTGCCACTCCACGTCCCTCCTACAACTACTCCTGGCGCCCTCCACGTCCCTCCACCAAGAACAAGGAGGGCAGGGGCAGGATGGCAGCCGTGTGGGAGGCTGTGTATGGCGGACCCGTGAATGAAAAGGGGCGTTCATCCCCGGCTCTTGGCAGCGACGGCCACCCTGATATATTATTCCCGGACTGTGTAATCCAATAGCATCTTAGATTGATGGACGTCCGGGGGCGGTGCGGGGAACCAGTCAGAGAGAGAGAGAGAGAGAGAGAGAGAGAGAGAGAGAGAGAGAGAGAGAGAGAGAGAGAGAGAGAGAGAAGGGGGAAGGGGAAGTCTGCGCACGCCTTGGATCATCTCGGAGAAAAATGTAGTGTGAAGAGTTTGTGACTATGATGTGTGTGGACGACGGGCCAGGGGTGCTCTCTCTCTCTCTCTCTCTCTCTCTCTCTCTCTCTCTCTCTCTCTCTCTCTCTCTCTCTCTCTCTCTCTCTCTCTCTCTCTCTCTCTCTCTCTCTCCCACCAACAAGAGCCATCATCAGCCAACAATCGTTTGATCCAAGTCTCCGTCTCATCTGTTCTCGCAGCAGTAGTGGTCAGTGTGTGGGATACCTTGGGTCTACGTGGAGGCGGGCTGGGTGATGCAGCCCCCCCCCCCCCCCCCCGCACCACCACCACCGCCAATATCTCTTCGGAAAGAGAAAAAAATATCGAAATATAAGAAAAACAACAACTCTGGTTTATCTTGGCTCACTGCATAAGTATTTTTCTTTGTATAAGCAAACCAATGCTTTCCAGAGCCATTGATTTACATTCGGCTGTAAACCCTCGCTCACCACTACCATGGGTTTACACCTTCATGACTGACTATGATTTACATCAAGAAGTAAACCAGGTCCCTTATTTCCCTGGGTTTACATACAAAGGTAGCCCATAGCCTTCATGGTTTACACCCAGAGGTAGACCAGGACCTACATTACCCATAATTTACAACGAAATGTTGTGTTCATCTGTACATTGCGATCCTCCTCCCTCCCTCCCTCACACCCTCCCTCCCTCACACCATCCCTCCCTCACACCATCCCTCCCTCACACCGCTACACACACCAGGAAATCCATTAGACAAGTTCCTGTAACGCACAGTGACCTAGAGTGTACCAGGCAGGTTACAGTGGTACAGGGATACAGGCTGGGGTGTACCAGGCAGGTTACAGCGGTACAGGGATACAGGCTGGGGTGTACCAGGCAGGTTACAGCGGTACAGGGATACAGGCTGGGGTGTACCAGGCAGGTTACAGCGGTACAGGGATACAGGCTGGGGTGTACCAGGCAGGTTACAGCGGTACAGGGCAAGGTTAGATAACTCTGCAACTTCCACGTCAGAAGCCACACATGCCCAGGAAATGAGATCCACTAAATACTGAGCAACCACAAGACACTTTCTTGTTGACCTGTTCGTCTGTCTGTATGAAGCAGAGGAACGACTGATGGTGGACACGTAGAGCAGGAGGAGGAGGAGGAGGAGGAGCAGGTGAGAGGGAGAGAACAATCCCGCGCGAGACATAATATATAGCGAGAGCTGGGCTGTGTGCCGCCGGTCCTCGTGCGTCGCGCTTCTTGACCTGCCACCCGCCACCCTCCCTGCCACTGCTGCCACCTGCTTCCCCCTACAACTGTGGCCAGTTCTTCCCTCACCCTTCCTGGTGTGAATACCATCCCTCCCCCCTCCCTCCCCCGGGCGGGGACTATCCCCCCCCCCTCGACCAGCCTCAGTCTAAGCCAGCGTTATGGATAGTAACATAACTCACGTCCTCGTCAACCCACATGCTGAGCCAGCCTGTGGGTCAGGGGTTGAATGCTGACCCAGGCTGAAGTCAGGTCAGAGGGAGGGAGGGGGTCATACTACTGGCCCCTTCCCTTCCTTTATTACTCCCTCCCGCTCCCCCCTCCTCCCAGGTCAGTTAGACCCAATGGGGACACAGACAAAAGGAAGACGCACAGACAGACACACACAGGAAAGACACAACATACTTGACGTCTTCCTGTACGACACGCTGGCTATGATGATGGATCTTACGGTGAGAGAGGTTCCCTCAGGCAGTCTTACGGTGAGAGAGGTTCCCTCAGGCAGTCTTACGGTGAGAGAGGTTCCCTCAGGCAGTCTTACGGTGAGAGAGGTTCCTTCGGTGGATGGGAGGATCCCTATCTGGAAGGAAACTGAGGACGGATGTCAAAGGATTCTTTTCGAAGGGAGCTGGAGTAGCCAGCAGCGTGGCGTGCTGCAAGATCAGTCTGTGTTAACGACGGACGGACTAGACTCGTACCTGAATACGTCATGTCAGACGTGATGAGTGACGGATATATCAACTTACAATAAAGCTTACATGAGCTTCGTTGGCGTCTGATGCATTGCTCATAAAGTTCAAGCCAAGAAAATGTCGAGTACAGAGGACGGCTCCCACACAGGGAGTCATGATCATCATGTGTCAGGACCAGACTGCTCCCACACAGGGAGTGTCATGATCATCATGTGTCAGGACCAGACTGCTCCCACACAGGGAGTGTTATGATCATCATGTGTCAGGACCAGACTGCTCCCACACAGGGAGTGTTATGATCATCATGTGTCAGGACCAGACTGCTCCCACACAGGGAGTGTTATGATCATCATGTGTCAGGACCAGACTGCTCCCACACAGGGAGTGTTATGATCATCATGTGTCAGGACCAGACTGCTCCCACACAGGGAGTGTTATGATCATCATGTGTCAGGACCAGACTGCTCCCACACAGGGAGTGTTATGATCATCATGTGTCAGGACCAGACTGCTCCCACACAGGGAGTGTTATGATCATCATGTGTCAGGACCAGACTGCTCCCACACAGGGAGTGTTATGATCATCATGTGTCAGGACCAGACTGCTCCCACACAGGGAGTGTTATGATCATCATGTGTCAGGACCAGACTGCTCCCACACAGGGAGTGTCATGATCATCATGTGTCAGGACCAGACTGCTCCCACACAGGGAGTGTTATGATCATCATGTGTCAGGACCAGACTGCTCCCACACAGGGAGTGTTATGATCATCATGTGTCAGGACCAGACTGCTCCCACACAGGGAGTGTCATGATCATCATGTGTCAGGACCAGACTGCTCCCACACAGGGAGTGTTATGATCATCATGTGTCAGGACCAGACTGCTCCCACACAGGGAGTGTCATGATCATCATGTGTCAGGACCAGACTGCTCCCACACAGGGAGTGTTATGATCATCATGTGTCAGGACCAGACTGCTCCCACACAGGGAGTGTCATGATCATCATGTGTCAGGACCAGACTGCTCCCACACAGGGAGTGTTCATGATCATCATGTGTCAGGACCAGACTGCTCCCACACAGGGAGTGTTATGATCATCATGTGTCAGGACCAGACTGCTCCCACACAGGGAGTGTCATGATCATCATGTGTCAGGACCAGACTGCTCCCACACAGGGAGTGTTATGATCATCATGTGTCAGGACCAGACTGCTCCCACACAGGGAGTGTCATGATCATCATGTGTCAGGACCAGACTGCTCCCACACAGGGAGTGTTATGATCATCATGTGTCAGGACCAGACTGCTCCCACACAGGGAGTGTCATGATCATCATGTGTCAGGACCAGACTGCTCCCACACAGGGAGTGTCATGATCATCATGTGTCAGGACGGCTCCCACACAGGGAGTGTTATGATCATCATGTGTCAGGACCAGACTGCTCCCACACAGGGAGTGTCATGATCATCATGTGTCAGGACCAGACTGCTCCCACACAGGGAGTGTCATGATCATCATGTGTCAGGACCAGACTGCTCCCACACAGGGAGTGTCATGATCATCATGTGTCAGGACCAGACTGCTCCCACACAGGGAGTGTTATGATCATCATGTGTCAGGACCAGACTGCTCCCACACAGGGAGTGTCATGATCATCATGTGTCAGGACCAGACTGCTCCCACACAGGGAGTGTTATGATCATCATGTGTCAGGACCAGACTGCTCCCACACAGGGAGTGTCATGATCATCATGTGTCAGGACCAGACTGCTCCCACACAGGGAGTGTCATGATCATCATGTGTCAGGACCAGACTGCTCCCACACAGGGAGTGTTATGATCATCATGTGTCAGGACCAGACTGCTCCCACACAGGGAGTGTTATGATCATCATGTGTCAGGACCAGACTGCTCCCACACAGGGAGTGTCATGATCATCATGTGTCAGGACCAGACTGCTCCCACACAGGGAGTGTTATGATCATCATGTGTCAGGACCAGACTGCTCCCACACAGGGAGTGTTATGATCATCATGTGTCAGGACCAGACTGCTCCCACACAGGGAGTGTTATGATCATCATGTGTCAGGACCAGACTGCTCCCACACAGGGAGTGTTATGATCATCATGTGTCAGGACCAGACTGCTCCCACACAGGGAGTGTTATGATCATCATGTGTCAGGACCAGACTGCTCCCACACAGGGAGTGTTATGATCATCATGTGTCAGGACCAGACTGCTCCCACACAGGGAGTGTTATGATCATCATGTGTCAGGACCAGACTGCTCCCACACAGGGAGTGTTATGATCATCATGTGTCAGGACCAGACTGCTCCCACACAGGGAGTGTTATGATCATCATGTGTCAGGACCAGACTGCTCCCACACAGGGAGTGTCTATGATCATCATGTGTCAGGACCAGACTGCTCCCACACAGGGAGTGTTATGATCATCATGTGTCAGGACCAGACTGCTCCCACACAGGGAGTGTTATGATCATCATGTGTCAGGACCAGACTGCTCCCACACAGGGAGTGTTATGATCATCATGTGTCAGGACCAGACTGCTCCCACACAGGGAGTGTCATGATCATCATGTGTCAGGACCAGACTGCTCCCACACAGGGAGTGTCATGATCATCATGTGTCAGGACGGCTCCCACACAGGGAGTGTTATGATCATCATGTGTCAGGACCAGACTGCTCCCACACAGGGAGTGTTATGATCATCATGTGTCAGGACCAGACTGCTCCCACACAGGGAGTGTCATGATCATCATGTGTCAGGACGGCTCCCACACAGGGAGTGTTATGATCATCATGTGTCAGGACCAGACTGCTCCCACACAGGGAGTATTATGATCATCATGTGTCAGGACCAGACTGCTCCCACACAGGGAGTGTTATGATCATCATGTGTCAGGACCAGACTGCTCCCACACAGGGAGTGTTATGATCATCATGTGTCAGGACCAGACTGCTCCCACACAGGGAGTGTTATGATCATCATGTGTCAGGACCAGACTGCTCCCACACAGGGAGTGTTATGATCATCATGTGTCAGGACCAGACTGCTCCCACACAGGGAGTGTTATGATCATCATGTGTCAGGACCAGACTGCTCCCACACAGGGAGTGTTATGATCATCATGTGTCAGGACCAGACTGCTCCCACACAGGGAGTGTTATGATCATCATGTGTCAGGACCAGACTGCTCCCACACAGGGAGTGTCATGATCATCATGTGTCAGGACCAGACTGCTCCCACACAGGGAGTGTTATGATCATCATGTGTCAGGACCAGACTGCTCCCACACAGGGAGTGTCATGATCATCATGTGTCAGGACCAGACTGCTCCCACACAGGGAGTGTTATGATCATCATGTGTCAGGACCAGACTGCTCCCACACAGGGAGTGTCATGATCATCATGTGTCAGGACCAGACTGCTCCCACACAGGGAGTGTTATGATCATCATGTGTCAGGACCAGACTGCTCCCACACAGGGAGTGTTATGATCATCATGTGTCAGGACCAGACTGCTCCCACACAGGGAGTGTTATGATCATCATGTGTCAGGACCAGACTGCTCCCACACAGGGAGTGTTATGATCATCATGTGTCAGGACCAGACTGCTCCCACACAGGGAGTGTTATGATCATCATGTGTCAGGACCAGACTGCTCCCACACAGGGAGTGTTATGATCATCATGTGTCAGGACCAGACTGCTCCCACACAGGGAGTGTTATGATCATCATGTGTCAGGACCAGACTGCTCCCACACAGGGAGTGTTATGATCATCATGTGTCAGGACCAGACTGCTCCCACACAGGGAGTGTCATGATCATCATGTGTCAGGACCAGACTGCTCCCACACAGGGAGTGTTATGATCATCATGTGTCAGGACCAGACTGCTCCCACACAGGGAGTGTTATGATCATCATGTGTCAGGACCAGACTGCTCCCACACAGGGAGTGTCATGATCATCATGTGTCAGGACCAGACTGCTCCCACACAGGGAGTGTTATGATCATCATGTGTCAGGACCAGACTGCTCCCACACAGGGAGTGTCATGATCATCATGTGTCAGGACCAGACTGCTCCCACACAGGGAGTGTTATGATCATCATGTGTCAGGACCAGACTGCTCCCACACAGGGAGTGTCATGATCATCATGTGTCAGGACCAGACTGCTCCCACACAGGGAGTGTCATGATCATCATGTGTCAGGACCAGACTGCTCCCACACAGGGAGTGTTATGATCATCATGTGTCAGGACCAGACTGCTCCCACACAGGGAGTGTTATGATCATCATGTGTCAGGACCAGACTGCTCCCACACAGGGAGTGTCATGATCATCATGTGTCAGGACCAGACTGCTCCCACACAGGGAGTGTTATGATCATCATGTGTCAGGACCAGACTGCTCCCACACAGGGAGTGTTATGATCATCATGTGTCAGGACCAGACTGCTCCCACACAGGGAGTGTTATGATCATCATGTGTCAGGACCAGACTGCATGGGTCGGTGTTGTGAGGAGATTTGGGGGTCGGCACTGTCGTGTAACCTATCAGCAGATCACCACAACAGGACAGTTGTTAACGATGTAGTCTGTTACTGTCAACACTACAACTACATCTTACTCTATGTGTAGGAAGATGATCAGTAAATAATTTACAACAGTTATAAAACAGACTATTCCTCTCCAGTTCGGACGCCTCACTCACACTAAAGATTCCACCAGTTATACACAGAAATAAGAGGATGTGAGGTCCATAATCAGGATGGTGATGTAAACAGTGATGATCAGTTATTTCAAAGACGCATAGGACTGACTGCTGCCAGAGACCACAGGAAGAGATTAAGAAAGAAAATTGTTAGAAATTACGGAAATCAAGTATTTTTGTAGTGCAAACTTAGTGAATGGAAGAAGGAAGATAAGTGATGAATATATTAATGCTAACTATAATCAAAAGTTCAAACAAGTTGTATCATACTAGGAACAGTTTAAGAGCTGTGACCCCACCAGTGTAGTTCTTCCCTGTACAATACACGAGATGGGGATCCACCAGTGTACAACTCCCTCCCTGTACATTACAAGATGGGGATCCACCAGTGTACAACTCCCTCCCTGTACAGTACAAGATGGAGACCCACCAGTGTACAACTCCCTCCCTGTACAGTACAAGATGGAGACCCACCAGTGTACAACTCCCTCCCTGTACAGTACTAGATGGGGACCCACCAGTGTACAACTCCCTCCCTGTACAGTACTAGATGGAGACCCACCAGTGTACAACTCCCTCCCTGTACAGTGCAAGATGGAGACCCACCAGTGTACAACTCCCTCCCTGTACAGTACAAGATGGGGACCCACCAGTGTACAACTCCCTCCCTGTACAGTACAAGATGGAGACCCACCAGTGTACAACTCCCTCCCTGTACAGTACAAGATGGGGACCCACCGGTGTACAACTCCCTCCCTGTACAGTACAAGATGGGGACCCACCAGTGTACAACTCCCTCCCTGTACAGTACAAGATGGAGACCCACCAGTGTACAACTCCCTCCCTGTACAGTACAAGATGGGGACCCACCAGTGTACAACTCCTCCCTGTACAGTACAAGATGGGGACCCACCAGTGTACAACTCCCTCCCTGTACAGTACAAGATGGGGACCCACCAGTGTACAACTCCCTCCCTGTACAGTACAAGATGGGGACCCACCAGTGTACAACTCCCTCCCTGTACAGTACAAGATGGGGACCCACCAGTGTACAACTCCCTCCCTGTACAGTACAAGATGGGGACCCACCAGTGTACAACTCCCTCCCTGTACAGTACAAGATGGAGACCCACCAGTGTACAACTCCCTCCCTGTACAGTACAAGATGGGGACCCACCAGTGTACAACTCCCTCCCTGTACAGTACAAGATGGGGACCCACCAGTGTACAACTCCCTCCCTGTACAGTACAAGATGGGGACCCACCAGTGTACAACTCCCTCCCTGTACAGTACAAGATGGGGACCCACCAGTGTACAACTCCCTCCCTGTACAGTACAAGATGGGGACCCACCAGTGTACAACTCCCTCCCTGTACAGTACAAGATGGGGACCCACCAGTGTACAACTCCCTCCCTGTACAGTACAAGATGGGGACCCACCAGTGTACAACTCCCTCCCTGTACAGTACAAGATGGGGACCCACCAGTGTACAACTCCCTCCCTGTACAGTACAAGATGGGGACCCACCAGTGTACAACTCCCTCCCTGTACAGTACAAGATGGGGACCCACCAGTGTACAACTCCCTCCCTGTACAGTACAAGATGGGGACCCACCACGTGTACAACTCCCTCCCTGTACAGTACAAGATGGGGACCCACCAGTGTACAACTCCCTCCCTGTACAGTACAAGATGGGAGACCCACCACTGTACAACTCCCTCCCTGTACAGTACAAGATGGGGACCCACCAGTGTACAACTCCCTCCCTGTACAGTACAAGATGGGGACCCACCAGTGTACAACTCCCTCCCTGTACAGTACAAGATGGGGACCCACCAGTGTACAACTCCCTCCCTGTACAGTACAAGATGGGGACCCACCAGTGTACAACTCCCTCCCTGTACAGTACAAGATGGGACCCACCAGTGTACAACTCCCTCCCTGTACAGTACAAGATGGGGACCCACCAGTGTACAACTCCCTCCCTGTACAGTACAAGATGGGGACCCACCAGTGTACAACTCCCTCCCTGTACAGTACAAGATGGGGACCCACCAGTGTACAACTCCCTCCCTGTACAGTACTAGATGGAGACCCACCAGTGTACAACTCCCTCCCTGTACAGTACAAGATGGGGACCCACCGGTGTACAACTCCCTCCCTGTACAGTACAAGATGGGGACCCACCAGTGTACAACTCCCTCCCTGTACAGTACAAGATGGGGACCCACCGGTGTACAACTCCCTCCCTGTCGTACAAGAATGGGTGACCCACCAGTGTAACAACTCCCTCCCTGTACAGTACAAGATGGGACCACCAGTGGTACAAACACTGAGGGAGACACAGAGCAAAGGGAGACACAGACAGAGGAGACACAGACAGGGGAGATACAGACAGGGGACACACACACAGGGGAGACACAGACAGGGGAGATACCAGACAGGGTACACACACACAGGGAGCCACAGACAGGGGAGATACAGACAGGGGACACACACACAGGGGAGACACAGACAGGGGAGATACAGACAGGGGACACACACACAGGGAGACACAGACAGGGGAGATACAGACAGGGGACACACACACAGGGGAGACACAGACAGGGGAGATACAGACAGGGGACACACACACAGGGGAGACACAGACAGGGGAGATACAGACAGGGGACACACACACAGGGGACACACACACAGGGGAGGACACAGACAGGGGACACACACACAGGGGACACACACACAGGGGAGACACAGACAGGGGACACACACACAGGGGACACACACACAGGGGAGACACAGACAGGGGACACACACACAGGGGACACACACACAGGGGAGACACACACAGGGGAGACACAGACAGGGGACACACACACAGGGGAGATACAGACAGGGGACACACACACAGGGGACACACACACAGGGGAGACACAGACAGGGGACACACACACAGGGGAGATACAGACAGGGGACACACACACAGGGGACACACACACAGGGGAGACACAGACAGGGGACACACACACAGGGGACACACACACAGGGGAGACACAGACAGGGGACACACACACAGGGGACACACACACAGGGGAGACACAGACAGGGGACACACACACAGGGGACACACACACAGGGGAGACACAGACAGGGGACACACACACAGGGGACACACACACAGGGGAGACACAGACAGGGGACACACACACAGGGGACACACACACAGGGGAGACACAGACAGGGGACACACAGACAGGGGACACACACACAGGGGAGACACAGACAGGGGACACACACACAGGGGACACACACACAGGGGAGACACAGACAGGGGACACACAGACAGGGGACACACAGACAGGGGAGACACAGACAGGGGAGATACAGACAGAGAGGAAGTCCAGTCGGCCAGGGATGTCACGTTCTCAGGGTCAGAGGATGTAAGCCATTGTGTTGTCTTGTTCACACACTCGGCCACACGCTCACCCACACACAACCATCACATACTCAGGTACACACCCATCACACACTCAGGTACACACCCATCACACACTCAGGTACTCACACTCATAACACAGTCAGGTACACACACTCATCATACACTCAGGTACTCATACTCATAACACAGTCAGGTACACACACTCATCATACACTCAGGTACTCACACTCATAACACAGTCAGGTACACACACTCATCATACACTCAGGTGCACATACTCATCACACGCAGGTACTCACACTCATAACACAATCAGGTACACACACTCATCATACACTCAGGTGCACATACTCATCACACACTCAGGTACTCACACTCATCACACACTCAGGTGCACATACACTCGCTAAACCATTGAAACTTGCACTCACGAATTATCACCAATGTTATTATTGTTATCATTACTCTTATCCATCTGTCTATCTATCTATTATTATAATTATCATTATCATTGTTATGATTATTATTATTATTATTATCATTATTATTATTATTATTATTATTATTATTATTATTATTATTATTATTATTATTATTATTATTATTATTATTATCATTATTATTATTATTATTATTATTATTATTATTATTATTATTATTATTATTATTATTATTATTATTATCATTATTATCATTATTATCATTATCATTATTATCATTATCAATATCATTATTATTATTATTATCATTATCATTATAATTATTATTATTATTATCATTATTATTATTATTATTATTATTATTATTATTATCATTATCATTATTATTTTAGGGAGAATAAAAAGATGTTCTGGAAGGAGGTAAATAAAGTGCGTAAGACAAGGGAGCAAATGGGAACTTCAGTGAAGGGCGCAAATGGGGAGGTGATAACAAGTAGTGGTGATGTGAGAAGGAGATGGAGTGAGTATTTTGAAGGTTTGTTGAATGTGTTTGATGATAGAGTGGCAGATATAGGGTGTTTTGGTCGAGGTGGTGTGCAAAGTGAGAGGGTTAGGGAAAATGATTTGGTAAACAGAGAAGAGGTAGTGAAAGCTTTGCGGAAGATGAAAGCCGGCAAGGCAGCAGGTTTGGATGGTATTGCAGTGGAATTTATTAAAAAAGGGGGTGACTGTATTGTTGACTGGTTGGTAAGGTTATTTAATGTATGTATGACTCATGGTGAGGTGCCTGAGGATTGGCGGAATGCGTGCATAGTGCCATTGTACAAAGGCAAAGGGGATAAGATTGAGTGCTCAAATTACAGAGGTATAAGTTTGTTGAGTATTCCTGGGAAATTATATGGGAGGGTATTGATTGAGAGGGTGAGGGCATGTACAGAGCATCAGATTGGGGAAGAGCAGTGTGGTTTCAGAAGTGGTAGAGGATGTGTGGATCAGGTGTTTGCTTTGAAGAATGTATGTGAGAAATACTTAGAAAAGCAAATGGATTTGTATGTAGCATTTATGGATCTGGAGAAGGCATATGATAGAGTTGATAGAGATGCTCTGCGGAAGGTATTAAGAATATATGGTGTGGGAGGAAAGTTGTTAGAAGCAGTGAAAAGTTTTTATCGAGGATGTAAGGCATGTGTACGTGTAGGAAGAGAGGAAAGTGATTGGTTCTCAGTGAATGTAGGTTTGCGGCAGGGGTGTGTGATGTCTCCATGGTTGTTTAATTTGTTTATCGATGGGGTTGTTAGGGAGGTAAATGCAAGAGTTTTGGAAAGAGGGGCAAGTATGAAGTCTGTTGGGGATGAGAGAGCTTGGGAAGTGAGTCAGTTGTTGTTCGCTGATGATACAGCGCTGGTGGCTGATTCATGTGAGAAACTGCAGAAGCTGGTGACTGAGTTTGGTAAAGTGTGTGGAAGAAGAAAGTTAAGAGTAAATGTGAATAAGAGCAAGGTTATTAGGTACAGTAGGGTTGAGGGTCAAGTCAATTGGGAGGTGAGTTTGAATGGAGAAAAACTGGAGGAAGTGAAGTGTTTTAGATATCTGGGAGTGGATCTGGCAGCGGATGGAACCATGGAAGCGGAAGTGGATCATAGGGTGGGGGAGGGGGCGAAAATTCTGGGAGCCTTGAAGAATGTGTGGAAGTCGAGAACATTATCTCGGAAAGCAAAAATGGGTATGTTTGAAGGAATAGTGGTTCCAACAATGTTGTATGGTTGCGAGGCGTGGGCTATGGATAGAGTTGTGCGCAGGAGGATGGATGTGCTGGAAATGAGATGTTTGAGGACAATGTGTGGTGTGAGGTGGTTTGATCGAGTGAGTAACGTAAGGGTAAGAGAGATGTGTGGAAATAAAAAGAGCGTGGTTGAGAGAGCAGAAGAGGGTGTTTTGAAGTGGTTTGGGCACATGGAGAGAATGAGTGAGGAAAGATTGACCAAGAGGATATATGTGTCGGAGGTGGAGGGAACGAGGAGAAGAGGGAGACCAAATTGGAGGTGGAAAGATGGAGTGAAAAAGATTTTGTGTGATCGGGGCCTGAACATGCAGGAGGGTGAAAGGAGGGCAAGGAATAGAGTGAATTGGAGCGATGTGGTATACCGGGGTTGACGTGCTGTCAGTGGATTGAATCAAGGCATGTGAAGCGTCTGGGGTAAACCATGGAAAGCTGTGTAGGTATGTATATTTGCGTGTGTGGACGTATGTATATACATGTGTATGGGGGTGGGTTGGGCCATTTCTTTCGTCTGTTTCCTTGCGCTACCTCGCAAACGCGGGAGACAGCGACAAAGTATATAAAAGAAAAAAAAATATTATTATTATTCTAACTGCTATCACATCATGTGTGGGCCCCGGGAGGCGCCTCTCCCACCTAACATGTCGACCCCAGGCTTCCTCACGGCTCACGGGTCGACCCGCGCGTTGAGAACATGTAGATGCTGATGTGGCTCACTGATATGGCTCTCTGGTGTGGCTCTCTAGTGTGGCTCTCTAGTGTGGCTCTCTAGTGTGGCTCTCTGGTGTGGCTCACTGATATGGCTCTCTGGTGTGGCTCTCTAGTGTGGCTCTCTAGTGTGGCTCTCTAGTGTGGCTCTCTAGTGTGGCTCACTGATATGGCTCTCTGGTGTGGCTCTCTAGTGTGACTCTCTAGTGTGGCTCTCTAGTGTGGCTCTCTAGTGTGGCTCTCTAGTGTGGCTCACTGATATGGCTCTCTGGTGTGTCTCTCTAGTGTGACTCTCTAGTGTGGCTCTCTAGTGTGGCTCTCTAGTGTGGCTCTCTAGTGTGGCTCACTGATATGGCTCTCTGGTGTGGCTCTCTAGTGTGACTCTCTAGTGTGGCTCTCTAGTGTGGCTCTCTAGTGTGGCTCTCTAGTGTGGCTCACTGATATGGCTCTCTGGTGTGGCTCTCTAGTGTGACACTCTAGTGTGGCTCTCTAGTGTGGCTCTCTAGTGTGGCTCTCTAGTGTGGCTCTCTAGTGTGACTCTCTAGTGTGGCTCTCTAGTGTGGCTCACTGATATGGCTCTCTGGTGTGGCTCTCTAGTGTGGCTCTCTAGTGTGGCTCACTGATATGGCTCTCTGGTGTGGCTCTCTAGTGTGGCTCTCTGGTGTGGCTCACTGATATGGCTCTCTGGTGTGGCTCTCTAGTGTGACACTCTAGTGTGGCTCTCTAGTGTGGCTCTCTAGTGTGGCTCTCTAGTGTGGCTCTCTAGTGTGACTCTCTAGTGTGGCTCTCTAGTGTGGCTCTCTAGTGTGACTCTCTAGTGTGGCTCTCTAGTGTGGCTCTCTAGTGTGGCTCTCTAGTGTGGCTCACTGATATGGCTGTCTGGTGTGGCTCTCTAGTGTGGCTCTCTAGTGTGGCTCTCTAGTGTGGCTCTCTGGTGTGGCTCACTGATATGGCTCTCTGGTGTGGCTCTCTAGTGTGGCTCTCTAGTGTGGCTCTCTAGTGTGGCTCTCTGGTGTGGCTCACTGATATGGCTCTCTGGTGTGGCTCTCTAGTGTGGCTCTCTAGTGTGGCTCTCTAGTGTGGCTCTCTAGTGTGGCTCTCTGGTGTGGCTCTCTAGTGTGGCTCTCTAGTGTGGCTCTCTAGTGTGGCTCTCTGGTGTGGCTCACTGATATGGCTCTCTAGTGTGGCTCTCTAGTGTGGCTCTCTGGTGTGGCTCTCTAGTGTGGCTCTCTGGTGTGGCTCTCTGGTGTGGCTCACTGATATGGCTCTCTGGTGTGGCTCACTGATATGGCTCTCTGGTGTGGCTCACTGATATGGCTCTCTGGTGTGGCTCTCTAGTGTGGGTCTCTGGTGTGGCTCTCTAGTGTGGCTCTCTGGTGTGGCTCTCTAGTGTGGGTCTCTGGTGTGGCTCTCTAGTGTGGCTCTCTGGTGTGGCTCTCTAGTGTGGCTCTCTGGTGTGGCTCTCTAGTGTGGCTCTCTGGTGTGGCTCTCTAGTGTGCCAACGACGTTTTGTTCGACTCGCATTTGTATTTTGCTTTTTATGTTACCCGAGACGACACAGACAGATAAATTCCATATTGGGTGCAAGTTAAAATATCGTAGATCTTTCATTGAAAAATACCTTAAGTTGGCAAAGAAATCATTTTATAGAGTTGAACCCAAACCTTCCCTTGACACCAAAAATCTTTTACTTCACACTTTTGATAATCATTTTACTTTACTTCCCATGTTGCTTAAATCCTTTAATGTAAATGTTGCCTTCAGCAACAACAATACTTTAAAGGATGTCTTAATCAGGAACTCACCAGAAAGTTCTACAGGATGCATCTACAGAGTACCATGTACAGATTGATAAGTTTTATGTTGGGCAGACTGGTAAGGATCTTTCTGTTGGACTTAAGCAACATAAGTATAGCATAAGAACAGGACAAGAATCAAATGCCTTGTTTAATCATGTTAAAAACTATGATCATTGTATTGACTGAAGTAAGTCCATCTCAGTTATTAATTGTAACTCCTGTACCACGCGAAATATTGTTGAATCTTCTAATATTAAATACACAACGAATTGTAACATTAATATTAGTGGTCTATACAAATTGGATAACTTTATTGATGATAAAAATTTTATAAAGTTCCGCTTCATGTCCACATGATAAGTTTGTGATACGCTTGTTGCCAGACTCGAACGCACCCGACCTCCATTCGGTTAGTCACGTGTTTACCAAATGGCGTCCTAGATACGTCTCTTCGTTGTATATCAACTGACTGTTATATTTCTCTCTTGTGTCTCCCCTGAAGATGTGATTATTACACGAAAGTGCACTTGGAACTTACCGTGTTTCATTTTCCCCGTGGACTCATAGGAACATATATATATATATATATATATATATATATATATATATATATATATATATATATATATATATATATATATATATATCATACAAAGCTCCAACAGCCAGGATCGAACCTGGGACCCCTTGTGCACAAGGGGTCCCAGGTTCGATCCTGGCTGTTGGAGCTTTGTATGTTCTATGAAGGTGCGCGTTCATATACACTTTATTCGTATATATATATATACATATATATATATATATATATATATATATATATATATATATATATATATATATATATATATATATATATATATATATATATATGATTCCCTTCCACTTCCACTCACACCAATCCCTCCTCTTCCTTCTCTTCTTCTTCCTCTTCCACTTCCTCCCCTCCTCCTCCCCCTTGCTCCCTCCCTCCACTCCCCCCCCCCATTCCCTTCCCATCAATCTCACTTATCTCTTCCCCTCCTCTGCCGTCCGTAGCTTCCTTGACTCTCGTCTTCATCTCTCTCTCTCTCTCTCTCTCTCTCTCTCTCTCTCTCTCTCTCTCTCTCTCTCTCTCTCTCTCTCTCTCTCTCTCTCTCTCTCTCTCTCTTCATTGCATTTACTCATCATCACAATTCCCTCAACTTCCATATTCTTCAATCGTTTTCATTTATTTCCTTCATTATCATCATCATCATCATCATCATTCCTTCATTTCCTTCATTCATCGGCAACTTGACGTTACTTTTCATTCATCATCATGCATTTGTCCTCCTTCATTCATTATCCGAACACTTTTCATTCATCATCCTAGCCCTATTCACTCATCCCTCCACTTCCTTCATCCATCATAGTCATGCATCACTTTCTTTATCATTTCCAAATACCACATCCTCCCTTAGTCCTCTCCCTGCCTCTCTCACAACCTCCTCCCCCTCCTCTCACTCTGCCAGAGCGTCTCCCTTCCTCTCCCTCCCTCACAGCCTCTCTCCCTCACCTAATGCCACAGTGCCTCCCTCAGACGGGCCGCAGACCTCACGCTGTGCACCTCTGGTCACCAAACCTGATCAAATATAAAGAAAAACTAAAACTAATTCAAAGAAGAGCAACCAGACTAATTCCCTCAGTGAGCTTTATAGAAAATGGAGCAAACATTTTCTTAGCAAATAGAAATACGCTGACACTAAGACGATGTGATTGAAGTTTTCAGAATATTAAACAATTTTGATGAGGTTATTTATGACAGTTTCAACAGGTTATAGATCATCAGTCATTAGTAACGTGTGTCTGGTAATCATGGAAGATGTAATGAGGACAAAATTATTCCATCATTGTCATCCATTATCATGAGATGTGATTCATGTGAACATTATCATCCATTATCATGAGATGTGATTCATGTCAACATTATCATCCATTATCATGAGATGTGATTCATGTCAACATTATCATCCATTATCATGAGATGTGATTCATGTCAACATTATCATCCATTATCATGAGATGTGATTCATGTCAACATTATCATCCATTATCATGAGATGTGATTCATGTGAACATTATCATCCATTATCATGAGATGTGATTCATGTCAACATTATCATCCATTATCATGAGATGTGATTCATGTGAACATTATCATCTATTATCATGAGATGTGATTCATGTCAACATTATCATCTATTATCATGAGATGTGATTCATGTGAACATTATCATCTATTATCATGAGATGTGATTCATGTCAACATTATCATCCATTATCATGAGATGTGATTCATGTGAACATTATCATCTATTATCATGAGATGTGATTCATGTCAACATTATCATCCATTATCATGAGATGTGATTCATGTGAACATTATCATCTATTATCATGAGATGTGATTCATGTCAACATTATCATCCATTATCATGAGATGTGATTCATGTCAACATTATCATCCATTATCATGAGATGTGATTCATGTCAACATTATCATCCATTATCATGAGATGTGATTCATGTCAACATTATCATCCATTATCATGAGATGTGATTCATGTCAACATTATCATCCATTATCATGAGATGTGATTCATGTCAACATTATCATCCATTATCATGAGATGTGATTCATGTCAACATTATCATCCATTATCATGAGATGTGATTCATGTGAACATTATCATCCATTATCATGAGATGTGATTCATGTCAACATTATCATCCATTATCATGAGATGTGATTCATGTCAACATTATCATCCATTATCATGAGATGTGATTCATGTCAACATTATCATCCATTATCATGAGATGTGATTCATGTGAACATTATCATCCATTATCATGAGATGTGATTCATGTCAACATTATCATCCATTATCATGAGATGTGATTCATGTCAACATTATCATCCATTATCATGAGATGTGATTCATGTCAACATTATCATCCATTATCATGAGATGTGAACACCATCCTCATCCTCAAGCTGAGACTTGACAACTACTTCATCATACATCTTATTACTAAATTGTCCGACCACAATGAAGGGATACAAATTGTAATTCCACAAACAAAAGAATTCAAGTTTTTCCTCTTTGTGTGTGTGTTCGTGTGTGTGTGTGTGTGTGTGTGTTACAGTTCAGCCTTGAAGGTCACTTTATGGTTGACAACTTATCCGGTTTACACTGTCCTACAAAACGTCCACGGCAGTATACCTTCTTCCTGTTCCTTCTCGACTTTTTTTTTTTTTTTCATTTCGATTGTTGAGTAGGAGGGAGAGGTGGCTGAGGAGGTGCCCTGTGTTTTACTATCCTGTTTCTACCACAAATAAGATGTTGACCACAGATAACACCATCATGGAGGACCCGTCCTCTGTTATCTGTTCTTCCTGTCTATTACTCGACTCTTCCACAAAATCTTCCCTCTCACAACGCCTCCCTCCCTCTCCCACTCTCACAACGCCTCCCTTCCACTCCCATTCTCACAACGCCTCCCTCACTCTCCCACTCTCACAACGCCTCCCTCCCTCTCCCACTCTCACAACGCCTCCCTTGCACTCCCATTCTCACAACGCCTCCGACCCACTCTCTCATTCTCTCTCTCTTTCCCTCCTTCTCCCCCTCTCTCCCTGGCCTCTCACTGCCCAGCTCTCCCCACCATATCTCTCGACTCCATGATATGGTGGGACGGTAGGTCCCCAGGGCTGCCAACCTCGTGGTGAACACATCTTCCAACACACCTCTCTCTTTCCTCTCTCTGCTCTCACTCTCTTTCTCTCTCTCCTCTCTCTGCTCTCACTCTCTTTCTCTCTCTTTCCTCTCTCTGCTCTCACTCTCTTTCTCTCTCTCCTCTCCCTGCTCTCACTCTCTTTCTCTCTCTCCTCTCCCCGCTCTCACTCTCTTTCTCTCTCTCCTCTCCCTGCTCTCACTCGCTGATGTGATGGTAGGTATGGTAGAGAGGTCCTCTCAGGCTGGCTGGACTCAGGAGTCAGATCAAACCATTTTACTGATCCAAACTCAACAACCAGATTTTTGGCTCTTCTCCAACCCCACTCCCTCCCTCTCCTACACCTCCCCCCCCCCCGCCTCTCTCTCTCTCTCTCTCTCTCTCTCTCTCTCTCTCTCTCTCTCTCTCTCTCTCTCTCTCTCTCTCTCTCTCTCTCTCTCACCTGTGACCTGTTTATCTTAATGGCTTGTAAAGTAACGACATGATGAAAGAAAAATGAAGATGAGAGAATGAATGGAAACGGATTAGAGGAAGTTGAATGAAAGAAACATAGGAAACAGCTTCCTCACTGCGAGGGACAAATGTCTGAGAAACGTACGAGAAAAATGGAAAAACTTTACAAAAAAAAAAAAGATTCTTTCAAATGAAGATACTTTATATTTCCTCTGAGCATTATAGAACCCCTCACTGAGCATTATAGAACCCCTCACTGAGCATTATAGAAGCTCTCACTGAGCATTATAGAAGCTCTCACTGAGCATTATAGAAGCTCTCACTGAGCATTATAGAACCCCTCACTGAGCATTATAGAAGCTCTCACTGAGCATTATAGAACCGCTCACTGAGCATTATAGAAGCTCTCACTGAGCATTATAGAAGCTCTCACTGAGCATTATAGAACCCCTCACTGAGCATTATAGAAGCTCTCACTGAGCATTATAGAACCCCTCACTGAGCATTATAGAAGCTCTCACTGAGCATTATAGATCCCCTCACTGAGCATTATAGAGCCCCTCACTGAGCATTATAGAAGCTCTCACTGAGCATTATAGATCCCCTCACTGAGCATTATAGAAGCTCTCACTGAGCATTATAGATCCCCTCACTGAGCATTATAGAAGCTCTCACTGAGCATTATAGATCCCCTCACTGAGCATTATAGAACCCCTCACTGAGCATTATAGAACCCCTCACTGAGCATTATAGAACCCCTCACTGAGCATTATAGAACCCCTCACTGAGCATTATAGAACCCCTCACTGAGCATTATAGAACCCCTCACTGAGCATTATAGAAGCTCTCACTGAGCATTATAGAACCCCTCACTGAGCATTATAGAACCCCTCACTGAGCATTATAGAACCCCTCACTGAGCATTATAGAACCCCTCACTGAGCATTATAGAACCCCTCACTGAGCATTATAGAACCCCTCACTGAGCATTATAGAAGCTCTCACTGAGCATTATAGAACCCCTCACTGAGCATTATAGAACCCCTCACTGAGCATTATAGAACCCCTCACTGAGCATTATAGAACCCCTCACTGAGCATTATAGAACCCCTCACTGAGCATTATAGAACCCCTCACTGAGCATTATAGAACCCCTCACTGAGCATTATAGAACCCCTCACTGAGCATTATAGAACCCCTCACTGAGCATTATAGAACCCCTCACTGAGCATTATAGAACCCCTCACTGAGCATTATAGAACCCCTCACTGAGCATTATAGAAGCTCTCACTGAGCATGACGGACACCACTGATCGCCTTGCAACTCTTCACTGCCGGAGGTTAAGCTGTAGCACTGACACCTGCCCAGTACCTCACAGGCTATACATCACCAATATATATATATATATATATATATATATATATATATATATATATATATATATATATATATATATATATATATATATATATATATATCAGAATATATTAAGTCAATTATTTCATCATCAATATACATAAAAACCAGAATACATTCAGTCAGTCAATATATTCAAGTTATAATGGGAAGTATTCCAACATGTGCATCGAGGTATTAGATTGTTGATTTGTCTTAGAGAAATGAATATGAGAGCAGGTGAGGCACATTGTCAGGGAGATCTTCGACCTTATTTGAGACCTGCAGAAGGTGATGTCACCTTCACCTGGACGGTGCCTGCCGCAGGTGAAAGGTGGGGACCTGCTGACAACAACGGATTGTCTGGGTACCTGCTGACACCACCGGCATGTCTGTTGGCATCTGAGGAGTAACACTGGTCAGGTGGCAACGGCAGCAGACAGAGAACCGTTGGTCAGGTGGCAACGGCAGCAGACAGAGAACCGTTGGTCAGGTGGCAACGGCAGCAGACAGAGAACCGTTGGTCAGGTGGCAACGGCAGCAGACAGAGAACCGTTGGTCAGGTGGCAACGGCAGCAGACAGAGAACCGTTGGTCAGGTGGCAACGGCAGCAGACAGAGAACCGTTGGTCAGGTGGCAACGGCAGCAGACAGAGAACCGTTGGTCAGGTGGCAACGGCAGCAGACAGAGAACCGTTGGTCAGGTGGCAACGGCAGCAGACAGAGAACCGTTGGTCAGGTGGCAACGGCAGCAGACAGAGAACCGTTGGTCAGGTGGCAACGGCAGCAGACAGAGAACCGTTGGTCAGGTGGCAACGGCAGCAGACAGAGAACCGTTGGTCAGGTGGCAACGGCAGCAGACAGAGAACCGTTGGTCAGGTGGCAACGGCAGCAGACAGAGAACCGTTGGTCAGGTGGCAACGGCAGCAGACAGAGAACCGTTGGCAGATTTCCATTGTTCACTGCCACATCAAACAGTCCCGTTCATGCATCTGTCACAGAAATCCATCACCAGTAACAGAGAGTCACATCTGCCACCGTAACAGAGCCTCACCTTCCCGTTACCAACAGCAGTAAACCAGCTTTGTCTCCCTGAGAGACACTCTGTTTGTGTCACCAGCTACAGAAGGTCACCCACCAGCTGGATCAGGTCAGATCACCAAGCACCACCCACCAGATACGTCATCACAACATACTAAATGATCTCATCCCTCCAACATAACACACTAAATGATCTCATCCCTCCAACATAACACACTAAATGATCTCATCCCTCCAACACAACACACTAAATGATCTCATCCCTCCAACATAACACACTAAATGATCTCATCCCTCCAACATAACACACTAAATGCTCTCATCCCTCCAACATAACACACTAAATGCACTCATCCCTCCAACATAACACACTAAATGATCTCATCCCTCCAACATAACACACTAAATGCTCTCATCCCTCCAACATAACACACTAAATGCTCTCATCCCTCCAACATAACACACTAAATGATCTCATCCCTCCAACACAACACACTAAATGCTCTCATCCCTCCAAGATAACACACTAAATGCTCTCGTTCCTCCAACATAACAAAGCAGGTAGGTTGGTGTCACAACATAATGAGGCACCAGTGTGGCACGTCAGACAGTAGGTAATGCTTTGTCTCCACCACACTGGACGATTTCTCCTGAGCAGCCTCGACACTAGTGAACCCCAGGTCTTATTTTACTGCCGGTCTGGCCACGGTCTAGATGCTGGCCGCCGGTCTGGCCACGGTCTAGATGCTGGCCGCCGGTCTGGCCACGGTCTAGATGCTGGCCGCCGGTCTGGCCACGGTCTAGATGCTGGCCGCTGATGTGGGCAAGATACCCGCCTGATAAGTGGTCAATGTCAAAGCAATTGATTAGTTTATAGACCTCGACTCGATCAAAGAGAAAAACTCTTTCCGTGGACGGAGACAAGATATCTGTGATATGTGGACCAGTCCAGTCTGGTCGAGTCTGGATGCTGACCTCACTCATGTGGTCAGGACTAGTGAACCTGAGCCTCACAAATGTCATCAAACATGACAAAATCAAAGACAAATTTCACGACTGATTCATTCATGTCAAAATGTACGTAGATCCAAGTTAACATTGTCTCCTTATTATCAAACGTTGATCAAGTCTGAGCAGTATCTTGTGGTCAGTTTCTTGTGTTTATGTTTACATTATTGGTTCCAGACACAGGACACACACGGGTCATGGAGGGAGGCAGGCAAGCATGCAGTCTCGCTGGCCATTGTCGTTCCTCTGCTCCAGACACATTCAACATTCCTACCCAGACTCTCCTACTTTCTAGTGTGATACGATTACACGCTTGAAGTCACTCATGCACCCAGGTCACTCAAGCACCCAGGTCACTCAGGCACTCAGGTCACTGAGGCACTCAGGTCACTCAGACACCCAGGTCACTCAGGCACTCAGTTCACTCAGGCACTCAGGTCACTCAGACACCCAGGTCACTCAGGCACTCAGGTCACTCAGGCACCCAGGTCACAGAGGCACTCAGGTCACTCAAGCACCCAGGTCACTCAGGCACTCAGGTCATCAGGCACTCAGGTCACTGAGGCACTCAGGTCACTCAGGCACCCAGGTCACTGAGGCACTCAGGTCACTCAGGCACCCAGGTCACTGTAGCACTCAGGTCACTCAGGCACTCAGGTCACTCAGGCACCCAGGTCACTGTAGCACTCAGGTCACTCAGGCACTCAGGTCACTCAGGCACCCAGGTCACTAAGGCACTTGGGTCACTGAGGCACTTGGGTCACCGAGACACTCAGGTCACTGAGGCACTTGGGTCACTGCCTCACATGGTCCAGTGCCTCTCAGTGTGGGAGGAAACATGTTAATGTATGTAAATATATTCCAGCAGCGTCTTAGTGGCAAGGTCTATACACTGAGGTCACACCTATTTATAGATGAGGTGTGTCATGATTCATGTTAAGAGATCATATCTGTGTGTTAACATGTATACTGTGTGTTAACATGTATACTGTGTGTTAACATGTATACAGTGTGACAACAATTTGCACCTCTCTCCTCACCTTTCACTATGTGTTTACATATAAGTGTGGTTGTATGTTGACATATAAGTGTGGTTGTATGTTGACATATAAGTGTGGTTGTATGTTGACATATAAGTGTGGTTGTATGTTGACATATAAGTGTGGTTGTATGTTGACATATAAGTGTGGTTGTATGTTGACATATAAGTGTGGTTGTATGTTGACATATAAGTGTGGTTGTATGTTGACATATAAGTGTGGTTGTATGTTGACATATAAGTGTGGTTGTATGTTGACATATAAGTGTGGTTGTATGTTGACATATAAGTGTGGTTGTATGTTGACATATAAGTGTGGTTGTATGTTGACATATAAGTGTGGTTGTATGTTGACATATAAGTGTGGTTGTATGTTGACATATAAGTGTGGTTGTATGTTGACATATAAGTGTGGTTGTATGTTGACATATAAGTGTGGTTGTATGTTGACATATAAGTGTGGTTGTATGTTGACATATAAGTGTGGTTGTATGTTGACATATAAGTGTGGTTGTATGTTGACATATAAGTGTGGTTGTATGTTGACATATAAGTGTGGTTGTATGTTGACATATAAGTGTGGTTGTATGTTGACATATAAGTGTGGTTGTATGTTGACATATAAGTGTGGTTGTATGTTGACATATAAGTGTGGTTGTATGTTGACATATAAGTGTGGTTGTATGTTGACATATAAGTGTGGTTGTATGTTGACATATAAGTGTGGTTGTATGTTGACATATAAGTGTGGTTGTATGTTGACATATAAGTGTGGTTGTATGTTAATAATGTATTTCTATGTTTATTACGAGAAGGTTTTCTATCGTCCTGGCGATTGTGAGAAATATGTTGGGTCAGGATGCGCCTGCTGTCCTCTTTGTGCCAACCTGTATCGTTCTTGTGTCAGTCATGTGTGTCATGCGTGCTGTCATACACTCAGCTTCCTGCACCCACCCACCCATGGTGTTTCCCTGACGTCGCCCCCCTGCAGTCATCTTCTTCTCTTTCGTATTTTCACATCTTTTCAGTTCTCGATGTCTTCATTTTCTTCCTGTCTTCCATTGTGCCTATTGTTCCTTTTCCTCCTCTTTTTTCCTCCTCTTGTTCTCCATCTTCTCCTTCTTCTTCCTCTTCTCATTCCCTTCACCATCATCGTCTTCCTCAGCCTCCACTTGTCGTCCCCCTCTCCCCACTGTGCACGTGCACACGACACCGTGAGTCGTGCCCGCCATGTTCATCAGCAAGATAAGTTGTTTAGTAGTGAGACCACTGGTCGTGGAGGGTGGGGCTGGTCGGTCGTGGAGGGTGGGTCTGGTGGGTCGTGGAGGGTGGGGCTGGTCGGTCGTGGAGGGTGGGGCTGGTCGGTCGTGGAGGGTGGGTCTGGTCGGTCGTGGAGGGTGGGGCTGGTCGGTCGTGGAAGGTGGGGCTGGTCGGTCGTGGAGGGTGGGTCTGGTCGGTCGTGGAGGGTGGGGCTGGTCGGTCGTGGAAGGTGGGGCTGGTCGGTCGTGGAGGGTGGGTCTGGTCGGTCGTGGAGGGTGGGGCTGGTCAGTCGTGGAGGGTGGGGCTGCTTGGCGTCCAACACAGCTGGTGTCTAACACCACCTGGCAGACACGACACAACACAGCACCATCCCCAGTACACAGGGGGTTCCTGGCTCGTCTTATCTCTGTTAAAATGCAAATGAGTTGTTCTTGGTCTCATACATCACACTATATACATTGCCTCACCACTTGAACTAAGCTGTAACAGAGCAAACGACACCCTAACGAGTCGCTAACGACCAGGCAACGACACCATTCCTCGAACAAGCTCCGACCATCTGGCAAATGGTTGTTAGTGGTCGTTGGTTGATGTGGTAGGTTGTTGATGTGGTAGGTTGTGGTAGGTTGTTGATGGGGTAGGTTGTGGTAGGTTGTTGATGTGGTAGGTTGTGGTAGGTTGTTGATGTGGTAGGCTGTGGTAGGTTGTTGATGTGGTAGGTTGTGGTAGGTTGTTGATGTGGTAGGTTGTGGTAGGTTGATGATGTGGTAGGTTGTGGTAGGTGTTGATGTGGTAGGTTGTGGTAGGTTGTTGATGTGGTAGGTTGTGGTAGGTTGTTGATGTGGTAGGTTGTGGTAGGTTGTTGATGTGGTAGGTTGTGGTAGGTGTTGATGTGGTAGGTTGTGGTAGGTTGTTGATGTGGTAGGTTGTGGTAGGTGTTGATGTGGTAGGTTGTGGTAGGTTGTTGATGTGGTAGGTTGTGGTAGGTTGTTGATGTGGTAGGTTGTGGTAGGTTGTTGATGTGGTAGGTTGTGGTAGGTTGTTGATGTGGTAGGTTGTTGATGTGGTAGGTTGTGGTAGGTTGTTGATGTGGTAGGTTGTTGATGTGGTAGGTTGTGGTAGGTTGTTGATGTGGTAGGTTGTTGATGTGGTAGGTTGTGGTAGGTTGTTGATGTGGTAGGTTGTGGTAGGTTGTTGATGTGGTAGGTTGTGGTAGGTTGTTGATGTGGTAGGTTGTGGTAGGTTGTTGATGTGGTAGGTTGTGGTAGGTTGTTGATGTGGTAGGTTGTGGTAGGTTGTTGATGTGGTAGGTTGTGGTAGGTTGTTGATGTGGTAGGTTGTGGTAGGTTGTTGATGTGGTAGGTTGTGGTAGGTTGTTGATGTGGTAGGTTGTGGTAGGTTGTTGATGTGGTAGGTTGTGGTAGGTTGTTGATGTGGTAGGTTGTGGTAGGTTGTTGATGTGGTAGGTTGTGGTAGGTTGTTGATGTGGTAGGTTGTGGTAGGTGTTGATGTGGTAGGTTGTGGTAGGTTGTTGATGTGGTAGGTTGTGGTAGGTTGTTGATGTGGTAGGTTGTTGATGTGGTAGGTTGTGGTAGGTTGTTGATGTGGTAGGTTGTGGTAGGTTGTTGATGTGGTAGGTTGTGGTAGGTTGTTGATGTGGTAGGTTGTTGATGTGGTAGGTTGTGGTAGGTTGTTGATGTGGTAGGTTGTGGTAGGTTGTTGATGTGGTAGGTTGTGGTAGGTTGTTGATGTGGTAGGTTGTGGTAGGTTGTTGATGTGGTAGGTTGTGGTAGGTTGTTGATGTGGTAGGTTGTGGTAGGTTGTTGATGTGGTAGGTTGTGGTAGGTTGTTGATGTGGTAGGTTGTGGTAGGTTGTTGATGTGGTAGGTTGTGGTAGGTTGTTGATGTGGTAGGTTGGTAGGTTGTTGATGTGGTAGGTTGTGGTAGGTTGTTGATGTGGTAGGTTGTGGTAGGTTGTTGATGTGGTAGGTTGTTGATGTGGTAGGTTGTGGTAGGTTGTTGATGTGGTAGGTTGTTGTAGGTTGTTGATGTGGTAGGTTGTTGATGTGGTAGGTTGTGGTAGGTTGTTGATGTGGTAGGTTGTGGTAGGTTGTTGATGTGGTAGGTTGTGGTAGGTTGTTGATGTGGTAGGTTGTGGTAGGTTGTTGATGTGGTAGGTTGTGGTAGGTGTTGATGTGGTAGGTTGTGGTAGGTTGTTGCTTTATGTTGTGGTCTTGTTTGTGCGGGTCCCAGTCAGGCATATCATCACATCTCATTAAACCATCCCGGTCCACCATCCCGGTCCACCATCCCGGTCCACATGAGGACGGTAGTGTGAGACGTTGAGCACAACATAAGAACATCTCACGTTCCTTACTGTCATGTGGTCTGTGGTAGTTACCACAATGTGGTCTGTGGTAGTTACCACAATGTGGTCTGTGGTAGTTACCACAATTGTCTCATCTGGAAATGACTGAAGTGAAGGTCGTGTGGATGATGCTGTCCTCAACCTTCGTGTGGCTCGCATGTGATGATGTGTTAGGTGGAATGGATCATGTTGGTCCACATCCCCCCCCCTACTCTCTCTCTCTCTCTCTCTCTCTCTCTCTCTCTCTCTCTCTCTCTCTCTCTCTCTCTCTCTCTCTCCTTCTACCATATCGACGAATCAAAAGCTTCGTCTCATCAGGCTGCGGCCACAGCCAGTGAATGGCCGGGTTCTGGAGCCGACTCTTTGTTTCCCTCCACAAGTTGACCAATTAGAACCGTTCTCCTGTGAGTCAAGTCCGCGCCGTAACCACTCGACCAATCACAGTCCGTAGCACAGGTCACGTGCTTCCCGTATTTCACTAATGAAGACCATTCTAGCTAGTGTGGGTGGCCCTGTGACCCCCCCCCCCGGTGATGACAACACTGAGTGATATATATGCACGTCTTCCTGTGTTCTATCGTTAGTGTGTTGGCATAACCTGTTGTTTGCATGTTGCTTCCTGTATAACCTGTTGTTTGCACGTGCCCTGTTTATAACCTGTTGTTTGCACGTGTCCTGTTGGCTTTGTTCATGATACGTTCTGACGTCACCGACTGTTGATCTGTTACAGTGAAAATATTCACTGTTGCCGCACAATCACCGCAGGTCACTACACCTGCCCTGGTGCGTCATGTTACAACCATTTAGCATCAGGTAAACATTTCTGTTTCATCACAGTAAGATCTTGTACACAACCTGTGTTCATATTAACAACTTGTCACTGTACAGGTCAGGTTTGTGAGCCTGGCGGCACATACTGCTCAAACTCTGGACTTGCTCCAGACGAAATGTCGTGTGTGTTGTGAGTGTACGTCCACAACACGTGTCAACTCTCACGTGTGTTGTGAGTGTACGTCCACAACACGTGCCGACTCTCACGTGTGTTGTGAGTGTACGTCCACAACACGTGTCAACTCTCACGTGTGTTGTGAGTGTACGTCCACAACACGTGCCGACTCTCACGTGTGTTGTGAGTGTACGTCCACAACACGTGCCGACTCTCACGTGTGTTGTGAGTGTACGTCCACAACACGTGCCGACTCTCACGTGTGTTGCATCATAAACTTCCTAATATCATTTTCCTTCAGTTAGTTATCTTTATTATTATGAAGGTTGACTTATTATGTATATGAGGCGTAGAGTGACACACAGTGAGTACGAAGCTGTCTGTCCAGGAAGGTCCCTGCCTCACACTTCAGTAACCACCCCTCATAAAACCTCTCACCCATCACCATACATAACACAGATCTCATCACCCATCACCATACATAACACAGATCTCCCTCACCCATCACCATACATAACACAGATCCCATCACCCATCACCATACATAACACAGATCTCATCACCCATCACCATACATAACACAGATCTCCCTCACCCATCACCATACATAACACAGATCCCATCACCCATCACCATACATAACACAGATCCCATCACCCATCACCATACATAACACAGATCCCATCACCCATCACCATACATAACACAGATCCCATCACCCATCACCATACATAACACAGATCCCATCACCCATCACCATACATAACACAGATCCCATCACCCATCACCATACATAACACAGATCCCATCACCCATCACCATACATAACACAGATCCCATCACCCATCACCATACATAACACAGATCCCATCACCCATCACCATACATAACACAGATCCCATCACCCATCACCATACATAACACAGATCCCATCACCCATCACCATACATAACACAGATCCCATCACCCATCACCATACATAACACAGATCCCATCACCCATCACCATACATAACACAGATCCCATCACCCATCACCATACATAACACAGATCCCATCACCCATCACCCATCACTACAAGACTACAAACAGCTTCAGTATATCCCACGACCCTTCATGCATCACGACGGAACTACCACAACGAAGACACGACGCACTAACTACTTAATTACCCCACACTCTCCGCACACACACACACACACACACACACACACACACACACAGACCTCACTCTATTGTAGTCCAGACCAGAGGACGTAGCCGACTTCCTAAGCGCCGCAGGATCCTCATGAATACAGAAGTGCCTCCTAGGTTGGGTTAGGATGTAAGCAGCGTTGCTGACCATGACGCATTCATGGGCCGCTCGGGGTCGAGCACACACCTAGCTTCGAATCCCGGTTTCGGCGCTCGGTTCACAGTCAACCCAGCTGTTCATCGTCCTCCAGTGTTTGGTCGGCTGTATATATATATATATATATATATATATATATATATATATATATATATATATATATATATATATATATATATATACATACGTACATACATACATACGTAGAGAGAGAGAGAGAGAGAGAGAGAGAGAGAGAGAGAGAGAGAGAGAGAGAGAGAGAGAGCAACGTTCACATAGACATACACACATTACACAACAGGGTTAAGGCGTCGAGTTTGGCAATATTGGTCGACACTCGACAGGAGCTGTTATTGTCAGGCGACGGTGGGAGGGGACGGGCCCCGGGCGTAAAGGAGAGAGAGAGAGAGAGAGAGAGAGAGAGAGAGAGAGAGAGAGAGAGAGAGAGAGAGAGAAGAGTTATTCCATGCTACTAGTTAGTTATAAACATGCAGTGAACAGTCTAATTCCCCAGATCAGTAGAGGTGAAGACTGGTGTGTATGAGTGGTACACGGGAGGCAGATGATCCCGCCATCACTGTGTTAATACTTCACCAACATGAAACACAAGATTAATGACACCATTGTTGACGAAGAGGTCGTCCCTCACCTTAGACCAGCCCCTACCCTGCCAGCTGAGGGTCGACCTATACCCTGCCCTCCCTGTCAATTAAGCCCCCCCCCCCCCCCCCCACGTCCTTGTCAGCTGAGGGCTGGTGGACTGCCCTACCTTGTCCTCCCTGTCAGTTTAGGGCTTGAGGGCCGCTCGCTTAGCCCTCCTCACCTGGTTCATTAGTCACTGATTCGAACAATACAGTCATTACTAGACTCGAATGCCAAAGGCTGAGCACCGCAGGTGAAGCAGTGTTCGGGGCCTCGAATCACAAGGTTGAGTGTCCTCAATGATGCAGTATTCAGTGTCACGAATTACGAAGTTTCGCACGCAGAATAGGGCAGTGTTCGAGACTGTGAAACACCCAGATTAGCACTTCAAGTGAAGCAGTATTAAGTGCGTTGATGCTCAGGATCATGTTGGCTACCCTCACTAGGGTTTTGTTCTGATTATTCTTTACTTCGTTTTTTATTTCCAGTTAGATAAAGACCTTTTACACTATATGTATGTCCTAGAATAAATATTACATAATTTATTAATGATAATCGTATAGGAATATAATTTCCATTCATCAAAGTCAGATCAAAGATTAAGAACTATGAGTCGTACTAGAATCATACAACGACTCTAGAAAACCCCAGATGTATGGGGGGGGGGGGTTATGGAAGACAGAGACGGGTGTTCTGGAGGTGCCCCCCCCCCCCCTGCACGCCAGGAGAGGAAGTAGACGGTGGACAGGAGAGTGAGACAGGAAAGTCAGGTGGTGTCCCATGTGACAGGTGATGACACAGGAACCTTTCTAGAAGTCTAATACCCCAGGGGTTCCTACCTACCCCAGGCTCTGTCTGCTTCCAGTCAGCCCCAGCTCAAGGGGGTTGTGTGTGTGGGGGTTGGGGGGGGGGAACTGCCTCATTGTTGTAAGTTTATAAATATCACAGATTCGGTTCCTCCTTAAGTCATAGTTTTTAAGACCAAGATCAAAACTTCAAGATCTAAAGCAGTCTATATTTCAAGAGCAAAACCTCTTGGGTTTGAACACATCGTAAGTTCATTCTCGCAGACCAAGTTCATTTTCGCGCTACTGCCAAGTTCACATGTAACGTTAAGCTCAGACGATTGAACGTTCATTTTTGTGGACTTTTTTGTTGATGTTAACTTCAAGTTTAATTACGGGAATTCTTGTTCAAACAACGGTACAAAGTTCACTAGAGCAGACAGAAAATTCACCGCCACATATCAAAGTTCACCATTATATCTCAAAGTTCACTTTGCTTGAGAAACAATTTTACTTTTGCGTATGTAGGATCACTGTTACCAACGTCCGTTACTCTAGGTCACTCTTACAACGTCCGTCACTCTAGGATCACTGTTACAAAGTCTGTCACTCAACCACAATTTCGCTAAACTCTCAAGAACTCAGATTGTTTTCCAGGTTATAACCACTTACATTATAACCACTTACATTATAACCACTTACATTATAACCACTTACATTATAACCACTTACATTATAACCACTTACATTATAACCACTTACATTATAACCACTTACATTATAACCACTTACATTATAACCACTTACATTATAACCACTTACATTATAACCACTTACATTATAACCACTTACATTATAACCACTTACATTATAACCACTTACATTATAACCACGTACATTATAACCACTTACATTATAACCACTTACATTATAACCACTTACATTATAACCACTTACATTATAACCACTTACATTATAACCACGTACATTATAACCACGTACATTATAACCACTTACATTATAACCACTTACATTATAGCCACTTACATTATAACCACTTACATTATAACCACTTACATTATAACCACTTACATTATAACCACTTACATTATAACCACTTACATTATAACCACTTACATTATAACCACTTACATTATAACCACTTACATTATAACCACTTACATTATAACCACTTACATTATAACCACTTACATTATAACCACTTACATTATAACCACTTACATTATAACCACTTACATTATAACCACTTACATTATAACCACTTACATTATAACCACTTACATTATAACCACTTACATTATAACCACGTACATTATAACCACTTACATTATAACCACTTACATTATAACCACTTACATTATAACCACTTACATTATAACCACTTACATTATAACCACGTACATTATAACCACTTACATTATAACCACTTACATCATGATAATCATTTAATTCAAGTGTGGGAGACAGTTCAAAAGGTTAAGTTCATTCTTGGATCCTAAGTTCATTTTCAGTGACCCGACAGTTGCTCAGGGAGGTGGAACGTTTGACCTCGTTTAACCAAAGGTCACCATCAGTAACGAGCGCTGCCTCAGGGGTAAGTACGAAGGTCAACGAGCAATATAAAAAGGTCACGATAGGAGAGGAACGTCTTGCTCACCGTAGGATGGAAGAGGAAGATCCTGGTCATCACAGGATGGAAGAGGAAGATCCTGGTCATGCCAGGATGGAAGAGGAAGATCCTGGTCATGCCAGGATGGGAGAGGAAGATCGTGGTCATGCCAGGATGGAAGAGGAAGATCGTGGTCATGCCAGGATGGGAGAGGAAGATCGTGGTCATGCCAGGATGGAAGAGGAAGATCCTGGTCATGCCAGGATGGGAGAGGAAGATCCTGGTCATGCCAGGATGGGAGAGGAAGATCCTGGTCATGACAGGATGGGAGAGGAAGATCCTGGTCATGCCAGGATGGAAGAGGAAGATCCTGGTCATGCCAGGATGGGAGAGGAAGATCCTGGTCATGACAGGATGGGAGAGGAAGATCCTGGTCATGCCAGGATGGAAGAGGAAGATCCTGGTCATGCCAGGATGGAAGAGGAAGATCCTGGTCATGACAGGATGGAAGAGGAAGATCCTGGTCATGACAGGATGGAAGAGGAAGATCCTGGTCATGCCAGGATGGAAGAGGAAGATCCTGGTCATGCCAGGATGGGAGAGGAAGATCCTGGTCATGACAGGATGGAAGAGGAAGATCCTGGTCATCACAGGATGGAAGAGGAAGATCCTGGTCATGCCAGGATGGAAGAGGAAGATCGTGGTCATGCCAGGATGGGAGAGGAAGATCCTGGTCATGACAGGATGGGAGAGGAAGATCCTGGTCATGCCAGGATGGGAGAGGAAGATCCTGGTCATGCCAGGATGGGAGAGGAAGATCCTGGTCATGCCAGGATGGGAGAGGAAGATCCTGGTCATGACAGGATGGGAGAGGAAGATCCTGGTCATGACAGGATGGGAGGAATGCTACAGGCAGATGTCACGTCGCTGGACGGCTCAGTACTACGTGACCCACACACAAGGTGACCGGGGGGACAAGGTCACCGCTGGGGTCAGACGGGTGGGTCAGGGTAAGTAGAAGGGGCGGCAGCCATTACCAGGAACTTGTGTCATTTCCTAAAGAGAAAGAATTGAAGTCTGACGGGCTAGGTGGGGGGGGGGGGGCACAGTGGCCAGGGTGGGGGGAGGGGGGGAGGTGGTGCAAGATGAGAAAATGGGAGAGAGAAATGAAGGGGGAAGAGCACGTCTACTGAGGCTGGTACCAAGACGAGGGAAACTGGCAACTATGTGAAGATATAAAGAGAGAGAGAGAGAGAGAGAGAGAGAGAGAGAGAGAGAGAGAGAGAGAGAGAGAGAGAGACAGAGAGAGAGAGAGAGCAGATGATGGAGATCCTGCTGCTCAGTAAGTGGGTTACCCGCTGAAGTAACTGAAGTTTTTTATTACTGATGAAATTAGACACAATCCACTGACTGGAAATGATGATAATGGTGTCTCTTCTCGGATGAATCAATTGTTTTGACATTTGTGACATTACCGGCAAGTCAGGCCAGTGCTCCAGGGTTCTAGTGGTCCAGTGTTCTGGTGGTCCAGCGGTCCAGTGTTCTGGTGGTCCAGTGGTCCAGTGTTCTGGTGGTCCAGCGGTCCAGTGTTCTAGTGGTCCAGTGGTCCAGTGTTCTGGTGGTCCAGTGTTCTGGTGGTCCAGTGGTCCAGTGTTCTAGTGGTCCAGTGGTCCAGTGTTCTGGTGCTCCAGTGGTCTGGTGGTCCAGTGGTCCAGTGTTCTGGTGGTCTAGTGGTCCAGTGTTCTGGTGGTCCAGTGGTCCAGTGTTCTGGTGGTCCAGTGGTCCAGTGTTCTGGTGGTCCAGTGGTCCAGTGTTCTGGTGGTCCAGTGGTCAGTAAGTCTGTTGGTCAAGATATATTTCCAGATCTTTGTGACCCCAGTCTGGAGGCAGTTACTCCAGCAGGATCCAGGTACAGTCCCAACACAGTCTTTGTGTCCATCTTATCAGTTCATTTAAGTTTGTTGAAAAGTTCAGTCAAGAAAGTAGTGTGTAGAGGGAGCAGTGTGGGTGTGTGTAGAGGGAGCAGTGTGGGTGTGTGTAGAGGGAGCAGTGTGGGTGTGTGTAGAGGGAGCAGTGTGGGTGTGTGTAGAGGGAGCAGTGTGGGTGTGTGTAGAGGGAGCAGTGTGGGTGTGTGTGTTGCTGTCCCTCCTCTTACTTCTGACTCGCGTCTTCGTCCTCACCTGGACGCCCTCAACCTAGCCTGGTCTTGTACACACCACACCTGTACTGTGTACTCAACGCTTCATCTTACTAGCAAGTTACACACCCTTAGTATGGTCTCTGATGACCAGTATGGTCTGTGATGGAGGTCAGTGTGGTCTTATTAGTAAGGTATAGAGAGTTATTTATGGTCTTACACGGTCTTACTAGCGAGTATGGTGTGTATGGTCTTACTAGCGAGTATGGTGTGTATGGTCTTACTAGCGAGTATTGTGTGTATGGTCTTACTAGAGAGTATGGTGTGTATGGTCTTACTAGCGAGTATGGTGTGTATGGTCTTACTAGCGAGTATGGTGTGTATGGTCTTACTAGCGAGTATGGTGTGTATGGTCTTACTAGCGAGTATGGTGTGTATGGTCTTACTAGCGAGTATGGTGTGTATGGTCTTACTAGCGAGTATGGTGTGTATGGTCTTACTAGCGAGTATGGTGTGTATGGTCGTAGGAGGGAGTTATGGAGGGTCAGGATGGTGGGTTAAGTTGTGTACAGAAAGTTTTCATTAATGAGTGCAGGAGTCAGCTGTGTGTGAGCAGCTGACTCCTGCACACTGATCTGTAGCCCCGACGCTGGCCACACCAGGAGAAGGAAACACTAACTGATGTAAGACAACATCAGAGGATGAAAGAGAAAGACAAACACAGACAAATTAGTAAAGAGAAACATACAGGAGACTGCTTGACCTGCCGTGGGAGAGAGAGAGAGAGAGAGAGAGAGAGAGAGAGAGAGAGAGAGAGACAGACAGACAGACAGACAGACAGACAGACAGACAGAGAGCCTCAGTTCCAGTAAGGGTGCAGAAGTATGATCCTCTTATATACACCAACACGTGAGTCTGGTTGTCATGGCAACCCATCTACCCTATGTAAACATCCGCTTGATTCTCCTGTTTTACCTGATGACTCTCAACCAACGTCACATACATCCCATCATACGTCACATACATCCCATCATACGTCACATACATCCCATCATACGTCACATACATCCCATCATACGTCACATACATCCCATCATACGTCACATACATCCCATCATACGTCACATGCACACTTCCAGAGGTTGTGAGAGTCAGATCAGTCCAGGACACGTATCCTGGACTCACTCACTCACTGGACAGTTTCCTCCAGTACACAGTCAAGACCAGCGTGTTCCCTGTGCACACCTCTCCTGACCAGATAACTCGCCATCATGAAGGCATTACACCACCGCCCAGCCGGCCTGTGCCACCACGACCGCCCGCCCACGCCTCACCACACACCAGGACCAGCCACCCACGCCTCACCACACACCAGGACCAGCCACCCACGCCTCACCACACACCAGGACCAGCCACCCACGCCTCACCACACACCAGGACCGGCCACCCACGCCTCACCACACACCAGGACCAGCGACCCACGCCTCACCACACACCAGGACCGGCCACCCACGCCTCACCACACACCAGGACCAGCCACCCACGCCTCACCACACACCAGGACCGGCCATCCACGCCTCACCACACACCAGGAAACTCTCAACAACCCATCGGCGTCGCCAGAGGATCGAACCCTGGACCCGGAATATCATGTGTCTCGTGGCCTCACAGAGACAGGGGAGGTCAACCCTGCTCCCTCGCCACTCACCTTACACTCACCTTCATCTTTTCTCCCACTCTTCTCACTCTCCTTCATCCACCACACCTCACCCACCCTCACCACCACACCTCACCCACCCTCACCACCACACCTCACCCACCCTCACCACCACACCTCACCATCAGTGTTGCTGGCACGTGTCACAGGTCCACAATGTAAACATTGAACCACTTGCGATCTGTCATGGCCAGGCACCTCTGGTGCCAGGCATCAGGTCTCCACTCCCCCCCCTCCCGCACCTGTTATTTACGTCATCACCATCACCATCATCACCACCATCATCACCATCACCATTATCACCACCATCATCACCATCACCATCATTTCATCGTCACATTTCGTCACGTCAACAGGTCACACATGATGAAGGAGACGAACAAGGAGAGGACATCAACCCCCCCCCTCCCCATTGACCTCCTACCCAAACCTCTCTCCTCTTCTATTCTCCCCCATAACGTTCCCTCCTCCCCCTCCCTTCTCCCCCACCACATGTTTGCCAGATCTTCAGACGAGTCTAACCAAACCTGTCAGTATAAAGATGGTATACTGACCCACTGATGATGTGTGGGTCTTTACTGCGGGTCTTCAGGTCAGCCCTGGTGAGGGCCAGGTTACCAGACCATCTCCTGGTGAGGGCCAGTTTACCAGGCCATCCCCTGGTGAGGGCCAGTTTACCAGGCCATCCCCTGGTGAGGGCCAGGTTACCAGACCATCCCCTGGTGAGGGCCAGTTTACCAGGCCATCCCCTGGTGAGGGCCAGTTTACCAGGCCATCCCCTGGTGAGGGCCAGGTTGATGTGCCCTTCCCAGCAACATCGAATGCGTCACATTACCAGGTAATACAAAATCAACAATCATCAATCAGAACCCATCATCATCACCAGGCAGAACCCATCATCAACACCAGACAGAACCCATCATCATCACCAGACAGAACCCATCATCAACACCAGACAGAACCCATCATCATCACCAGACAGAACCCATCATCAACACCAGACAGAACCCATCATCATCACCAGACAGAACCCATCATCAACACCAGACAGAACCCATCATCATCACCAGACAGAACCCATCATCAACACCAGACAGAACCCATCATCATCACCAGACAGAACCCATCATCAACACCAGACAGAACCCATCATCATCACCAGACAGAACCCATCATCAACACCAGACAGAACCCATCATCAACACCAGACAGAACCTATCATCAACACCAGACAGAACCCATCATCATCACCAGACAGAACCCATCATCAACACCAGACAGAACCCATCATCAACACCAGACAGAACCCATCATCAACACCAGACAGAACCCATCATCATCACCAGACAGAACCTATCATCAACACCAGACAGAACCCATCATCAACACCAGACAGAACCCATCATCAACACCAGACAGAACCCATCATCAACACCAGACAGAACCCATCATCAGCACCAGACAGAACCCATCATCATCACCAGACAGAACCTATCATCAACACCAGACAGAACCCATCATCAACACCAGACAGAACCCATCATCAGCACCAGACAGAACCCATCATCAGCACCAGACAGAACCCATCATCAACGCCTCCGTCTTGACCAGACCTGTAGCAGCATAAACAAGTCTGCTAAAGTCCCTCGTCCATCTCCCTGACCGGCTCTGTTATTGAAGGGTGAGAACCACCTCCTCCTCCTCCCTCCCCCCCCCCTCTCTCTCTCTCTCTCTCTCTCTCTCTCTCTCTCCCGCTGTTGTGGTCACTCACTATATAGTAATGGAGTAAACAAGTTTGTCACCAGACAACGTAGGAGGTTCGAGCCGTCCCTGTGTGCTGTGCTGCTGGTGAGGTAGCTGCCTCCCACCATGATGGTAGTGAGGAAGGGAAGGGAAGGGACCCTACCTTCCCCACCAGAGGTGTGGGGAGGTCCGCTGACCAGGAGGTGTCTGGCGGACTTCCTCCCCACAACAATTTAAGACATGATAGCCTTGACCTCCCTGGGGTGCCTCCTGCCGCTGCTGACCACTGCTTACAACCAACCCATGATCACGAACTGCTTACAACCAACCCATGATCACTGACTGCTTACAACCAACCCATGATCACTGACTGCTTACAACCAACCCATGATCACTGACTGCTTACAACCAACCCATGATCACTGACTGCTTACAACCAACCCATGATCACGAACTGCTTACAACCAACCCATGATCACGAACTGCTTACAACCAACCCATGATCACTGACTGCTTACAACCAACCCATGATCACGAACTGCTTACAACCAACCCATGATCACTGACTGCTTACAACCAACCCATGATCACTGACTGCTTACAACCAACCCATGATCACGAACTGCTTACAACCAACCCATGATCACTGACTGCTTACTGTTATCAACCAGTATACCCAACCTTTGCCCAGTGATCCCACAGCACTGTGTCTGGTATCTGGTCTGTTCCACAGCACTTTGTCTGATCTCGTTATCTTACTGGCCTGTACAGATCAAGCAGGCTGTTCAGTGATGTGGTCCTCACCTACAAAATACTGGGAATCACTGATCATTCTCTAGACTGGAATGTTCGTCTCCTCCGGCCTCGGACTCAGGCAGCAGAGGCAGCCTGGTCACTGTAGTCATACCACACCACATAGCTTCCCTCAGCACACGAGTGTGGGGTGTGGGCAGCGTGATGGCAGACTGCTTGTCTCATTCAGTCTCAGGATAATTTCGTATTTCTTCTTCACCGGCTCACCTGGGGTAGAGCCCCTCCTGAAGGTGGCGGGAGTTGGGCTCGAACTAGAGAACACAGAACACCTAGACGAATGTTATACCAGAACACTGGTAGGTTTGGTGGCTGACCTTCATACCAAGTGATTAATCTGCTACAGCAACCACTATACCTTACCTCAGCCATCACTGTACTTACCTCAACCGCCACTGTATCCTACCTAAGCCACCATTGTAACAAGCCTTAGCCACCACTGTAACAAACCTCAGCCACCATTGTACCCTCCTCAGCCACAACTGCACCGCACCTCAGTCACCACTGTACCCCACCTCAGCCACCACTGTACCCCACCTCAGCCACCACTGTACCCCACATAAGCCACCACTGTACCCCACCTCAGCCACCACTGTACCCCACCTCAGCCAACACTGTACCCTACCTCAGCCACCACTGAACCCGCCTCATGTACCCGTTCCACATATCATCATGTTGTGGTAGCTTTGCTATCACCCTGGAGATGAGCACGCTGCTATACCTTTGCACTTGCGCATTCCACTACAATGTTCCTTCTCTTCTGTTGTCAATTTTTATCAATACAGTTTCTGTCTATGTTTACGATCATTATGAAAATATGATGTTTCATATTTACATCAGTATCATGTATTTATCATTTTACATATTAACAGAAAACGTTGACGGCTTTTTCTTTCTTTCATTTTTGGCAAAGATCCTTCAGAAGTATGAGTTCGTTTGTAAATATTTCTGTAGGTTCTTTTTAACATGTAATTCCACACGAAGTTTGTCGTTACAATCACAAGTTATGGAAGATGGACACCCACGTATCCGACGGGGGTCCTCTTTATGTATATCGCAAACATTGTCCATTTTCCTCTCTTATAACATACTTACTCCTCTCTCTCTCTCCACAGATACGGCTTCTGAGAAGTCCTGGCACCGCCGACGTCCAGATGGACGCCACGTAGCGTCCACAGGACGCTAACGTAGCACACACATGGCGTCCGCCTCCCACCACTGGTCCACCAGTCACCTTACTGGGTATAAACTATGAGCCTTAAGGATGGTTGGAGGACGATGCACGTCGGATCCTGCGGGTGTAGTGAGTCTGTCAGACCTGCCCCTACCTTCAAGCCCCGGAGGACGTCATGTGTCAGCACGGATCCCCGGGTCGTGAGGCATGACTCCAGTAACCCTGAAAATATTGGAGTTGTGATGGTCACCCTGGGAACTGCGATCATGTTTTTAGTGCGGCAGGTTATATGTTCCGGCTGGGTTAACCTGCATGTCCGTCCGGCAGGGCGGGACCTGACGGACCACAAACGAACCTCAGAACCTCAAGAAATCAGGGAAAGACTCAGGCAGACTCCAGACACTGGGTTGGCGCCAAGGTTGAGCGCGCGGACAATGTGGCGCCACCGTCGCCTGGCCTCCCGACCCGCCCTTACTCTTCTTATCCTGATGGCTGCCATCCTACGCCCCATCCTGGCCTGCCCTGCAGCCTGCACCTGCACTACGCCTTCAACCCTCTCCATAGTGAGTGGGCAGGTCAGCAAGGAAGGCCATAGGGCGAGGGGTGGGGTGAGGATGGCGTGTGTGGGCGCGGGTATGTCTTCGGTACCTCGGCTGGACCCGGGAGGCGACCTGGACCCTACAACAGTCACCAGCCTGTGAGTAGATCCTCCCTTCCTCACTGTACAGACCCCTGCAGGCTGGCCACCCTACGTGGCCTTTCTGGGGCTTGGGGACCTTCTGTGTCCCACTGAAACAGGGGACCCTCAGTGTCCTGCCCTAGGGACCCTTTGTATCTTGCCCGGGGCCCGCGGGCCCTTCACCAAGTCATCCGGATGACGAGGCTGGATGGCTCACCAAGTCATCCGGATGATGAGGCTGGATGGCTCACCAATTCGTCTGGATGATGAGGCTGGATGGCCTGTTTTCTGATTATACACACCTTTTATTTTTCATATTTTCTCACCTTAAAACCAGTTGCCTCGCTAAATGTTGCTGTTGCCCAGACATTTGGTCCTGTCTCCACCTATCTGGTTCATGTATCCGATCCTTCTCATGTACACCTTCTTGCTAACAAGTTGGATGTTGTCTAGCAATCTGGGTGTTTTTGATATCATGAATTTGCTTTTTAGATTAGCTGGAGAATGTTTTGTTTATCTGACATTTTCTGACAACCAGGATGATCTCTTAGTGACCAGCACTCGTTTTCTAGCAACGGGGATCTGTCTCCCAGCTACCGGGTCCCATCTTCGAGCTGCCTGTGTCAGTTTTCCAGTGAGGGGCGCCCGTGTTCTGGTTCAGCTGGTGAAGGTGTAGGGGTCAGCTGGTGAGGGTGTGAAGCTCAGCAGGTGAGGGTTGAAGCTCAGCTAATGAGGGTGTAGAGCTCAGCTGGTGAGTGTGTGGAGCTGAGCTGGTGAGGGTGTGAAGCTCAGCTGGTGAGGATGTGGAGCTCAGAATGAACCGTGTTTCGCCTCACAGTTCGTGGAGCTTTGTACATATTTCGTGAGCGGTGTGTGTGGGGCCCGGCTTGAGTGTGTTACGGAGTGTGTTGGCAGAGGCGACCGCCTCCACCCCTACCGCTGCACCTAGAAATAATATACAGAGTTATTTCCGTGTGACGAACGGACTCCTACCTGAGGCGTCTCCCCGGGAGGGTAGTGGTACCCGAGCCCTGGCTGACGACCCACCTGGGAGGAAACAGACGTGACACACAATCTATGACCATCACATAGTTAACAACAGTCACAGACACACGTGATAACAAAGATTGTGGCAAAGACACAGACCTCAGACACCAAGGGAGGAACAGTTCACAGAGAAGCTTGTGAGACACAGATACAGACAGCGGACTGACCGAGGAACAGATAAGAATATATGACACAGAGCAAAGAGACAGAGAAACAGGATGATAGAAACACACGTGAGGAACCTCAGCCAAACATGCTGGTTCCAGTCGTCCTGACCCAGACACAGGAGTCTCTCTCTCTCTCTCTCTCTCTCTCTCTCTCTCTCTCTCTCTCTCTCTCTCTCTCTCTCTCTCTCTCTCTCTCTCTCTCTCTCTCTCTCTCTCTCTCTCTTAGAGAGAGTGGAAGTGAGAGTACAGTACAAGCATCATACATAAAGCCTCTTACAGAGGTTGTGAGTGCGAGTTTCTCCCCATGGATGGGGGGCGGGGTGATCACATGGGGAGGACGTGTAGGAGTGCATGAGAAGGTTCTCTGCTGCAGATAAGTTATCCTGCTGCTGTACAACACAAGAACTGACAGATTATTACCGACATGGCCACCATTATTATAATGTCATACTGATATTACCGTCATTTCTGGTCGCTGAATCTCTACCTAACGTGAAGAAATTCTATGTTATTTAATGTTTGACAACTTGTGTTAGATTGCCTTACACTACACACTGTCACGATGAATTACTCACAGACGCTCTTCAAAAAGCTTGTTTCTGGCTGACAAAATTAATCTTGTTGATCTCTGATGTTTTGTTATTTTTCTTCGTCTTCAACCAGCGTTGTTGATCATAGATGATTAATGTGTTGTGGATGAGGTCTGACGCTGCCGTTGTGAAGGATGATTGTGTGTTCGTTTGTATATATCATTTCGTGTCGTGGGTAAATCCTGAAGTTGTGTTGTCCTGTACGTCACACATGATGACGAGTGTGGGTCCTGCAGGGGGGTTATGTGCCACCTCACCTGTCCTCGTGTGTCATTGTACTTGATCAAGACGTAATGAGAAGTTAAAAACTATTCCATGTGAGGGAATTGTGGTATTCCAGTTCATTATATATGTGATAACAGCATTGTAAGTGATCCGGTAAACATTACCTCATATTTATCTTCCTCGAGCGTGAGGTGAACTGGTACACTCATGGTACTCAGATGTAGATTTTGTAGATATTTGAATAATGAATATATATAATCTGTGTTGGATCTCTCATATTTGAGGTAGTAAATGATAATTCATCGAGATACTTGCTTAATTAGGAACCATTTCTTTATTATCACTGATTATAATGACATTCTGAAGAGCCAAGGAAAGCATCATACCTCTCCCAGGGAGAGTGAGAGACCAGGGAGAGTGAGAGATCAGAGAGAGTGAGAGATCAGAGAGAGTGAGAGACCAGGGAGAGTGAGAGATCAGAGAGAGTGACAGACCAGGGAGAGTGAGAGATCAGGGAGAGTGAGAGATCAGGGAGAGTTAGAGATCAGAGAGAGTGAGAGACCAGGGAGAGTGAGAGATCAGGGAGAGTTAGAGATCAGAGAGAGTGAGAGACCAGGGAGAGTGAGAGATCAGAGAGAGTGACAGACCAGGGAGAGTGAGAGACCAGGGAGAGTGAGAGATCAGAGAGTGAGAGACCAGGGAGAGTGAGATATCAGGGAGAGTGAGACACCAGGGAGAGTGAGATATCAGGGAGAGTGAGTGGGAGTGGAGGGAGGCTGGGGAATAGAGGTAGTGTGGGGAGTGGAGGGAGGCTGGGGAGTGGAGGTAGTGTGGGGAGTGGAGGTAGTGTGGGGAGTGGAGGGAGGCTGGGGAGTGGAGGTAGTGTGGGGAGTGGAGGTAGTGTGGAGAGTGGAGGTAGTGTGGGGAGTGGAGGGAGGCTGGGGAGTGGAAGGTTTCTGTGTCATGTTTGCTCGTGTATGTTGCCTGAGAGCATCTTGTGTGATCAAGATGTACGACCATTTTCTTCCTGCAGGGACCTGACCAACAACAACCTAACCAGTCTGGCTGACCTCTCCTTCACTGACTATCCTGCCGTCCAGTACCTGTAAGTATGACCTATCCTGCCGTCCAGTACCTGTAAGTATGACCTATCCTGCCGTCCAGTACCTGTAAGTATGACCTATCCTGCCGTCCAGTACCTGTAAGTATGACCTATCCTGCCGTCCAGTACCTGTAAGTATGACCTATCCTGCCGTCCAGTACCTGTAAGTATGACCTATCCTGCCGTCCAGTACCTGTAAGTATGACCTATCCTGCCGTCCAGTACCTGTAAGTATGACCTATCCTGCCGTCCAGTACCTGTAAGTATGACCTATCCTGCCGTCCAGTACCTGTAAGTATGACCTATCCTGCCGTCCAGTACCTGTAAGTATGACCTATCCTGCCGTCCAGTACCTGTAAGTATGACCTATCCTGCCGTCCAGTACCTGTAAGTATGACCTATCCTGCCGTCCAGTACCTGTAAGTATGACCTATCCTGCCGTCCAGTACCTGTAAGTATGACCTATCCTGCCGTCCAGTACCTGTAAGTATGACCTATCCTGCCGTCCAGTACCTGTAAGTATGACCTATCCTGCCGTCCAGTACCTGTAAGTATGACCTATCCTGCCATGTAAACCTTACCGTCCACTTAGTGTTTCATACCAGTAGGTGTCACTTCTTGTTATTGGCCTGTACTGGTAAATACTACACACGACCTGTAAGTATCCCTCTGCCACTTTACATTGCTTGTCAGTACTGCTCAAGTCCTTTAAGTACTTGTCCATTATTGTGCCACTATAGGTAATTAGTGTAAGTATAAGTAATTAGTGTCAGTACAATATCTGTAGCCCGATGTCAAAGGTCATACATACAGTGAGGGTGTGTGCTCTTGGTGCACCCCTGAACAAGGTCGTTAGTATTGTCTGATTGGTCGTTATAACTTGTCTGATTGGTTGTTATAACTTGTCTGACTGGTTGTTACAACCTGAGTTGGATGATCCAGACGATCATGGCAGATGACATGGTTGAGGCCAGACCAGCCAACCATACCATCATCTTCAGACCACAACAACGACCCATCACCTCACAATGATTCTGCACATTAATGATAAACTAACCAGGTTGTTAACACTGAGCTACACTGGTGTTTGTTTGTTAACACTGAGCTACACTGGTGTTTGTTAACACTGAGCTACACTGTTGTTTGTTTGTTAACACTGAGCTACACTGGTGTTTGTTTGTTAACACTGAGCTACACTGTTGTTTGTTAACACTGAGCTACACTGTTATTTGTTTGTTAACACTGAGCTACACTGTTGTTTGTTAACACTTAGCTACACTGTTGTTTGTTTGTTAACACTGAGCTACACTGTTGTTTGTTAACACTTAGCTACACTGTTGTTTGTTTGTTAACACTGAGCTGCACTGTTGTTTGTTTGTTAACACTGAGCTACACTGTTGTTTGTTAACACTGACCTACACTGTTGTTTGTTAACACTGAGCTACACTGTTGTTTGTTAACACTGAGCTACACTGTTGTTTGTTTGTTAACACTGGGCTACACTGTTGTTTGTTTGTTAACACTTAGCTACACTGTTGTTTGTTTGTTAACACTGAGCTACACTGTTGTTTGTTTGTTAACACTGAGCTACTCTGTTGTTTGTTTGTTAGCACTGAGCTACACTGTTGTTTGTTTGTTAACACTGAGC
>NC_092235.1:69742583-69832583 GCF_036320965.1 Panulirus ornatus
CACTACCACAACCATTACCATACTACCACAACCACTACCATAACACGTCTACCAACACTACCACAACCATTACCATACTACCACAACCACTACCATAACACGTCTACCAACACTACCACAACCATTACCATATACAATATTTTCTTGTGTGTCAGAAAGAAATATTTTGTTTGATTTGGGATACGATTGTCTGGCCCTTCCTTCCTGCTGCAGACATGTTCTATAATGTGCATAAACCTGATCCATGAATGATATCACATTACGCTGTGTCACATGTGCATCAGGTGTGTATCACACTATGTCAGTCATGTGTAAACATGTGTTGGCCGGCAGGTCCCTTCACCAGAACAGCATCAACCACATACATCCAGCGGCCCTCCTCCCTCTACAGCAACTCCATATACTGTAAGTATCACCTGTATCTCTCACAAGTGTCTCTCACCTGTATTTCTCACAAGTGTCTCTCACCTGTATTTCTCACAAGTGTCTCTCACCTGTATCTCTCACAAGTGTCTCTCACCTGTATCTCTCACAAGTGTCTCTCACCGGTATCTCTCACCATTGTTTCTTTACTGCCCCTTATCTACTGTATTTATTATATTAGCTGCCTCTCCTTGTTGTATTAGCTGTCCCTTGTCTATTGTATAAGTTGTCCCTCACCTGTTGTTGTGTCAGCCGTCCCTCACCTGTTGTGTCAGCCGTCCCTCACCTGTTGTGTCAGCCGTCCCTCACCTGTTGTGTCTCCCTCAGGGACCTGACGGAGAACTACCTGGTGGAGGTGCCAGCGGCCATCCTCCACTGTCCCCGCCTCAGCCAACTGTGAGTATTGTGCCTTGCTGTAGTCCCTCCCCGCCCCGCCCCGCCCCGCCCCGACCCGACCCGCCCCGACCCGACCCACCCCGCCCCGCCCCGCCCCGCCCCGACCCGACCCGACCCGCCCCGACCCGACCCGACCCGCCTCGCCCCGCCCCGCCCCGCCCCGCCCCGACCCTCCCCGCCCCGACCCGCCCCGACCCGACCCGACCCGCCCCGACCCGCCTGATGTGCCACGTCCCGCCCGGAGGACTGACCACGCTCCGACGACCACACCAGATGGTCACTGATTGACATGAACAGCCAGCCAGCTGACAGCTATGGCTCATGGTTGACTGGTTGTTCCCACCATCTGCCAGTAGGTGAGTACCAGCTGCCAGTAGGTGAGTACCAGCTGCCAGTAGGTGAGTACCAGCTGGCAGTAGGTGCGTGTCAGTTGGTGATGGTTACCTCGCCTCCGACCATCTGGCTAGTCATCATCCTCAGCTAGCCAGGCGTTATTGTGACTTTCCCTCAGCTAGCCAGGCGTCAGTGTGACTCTCCCTCAGCTAGTCAGGCGTTATTGTGACTCTCCCTCAGCTAGCCAGGCGTCAGTGTGACTCTCCCTCAGCTAGTCAGGCGTTATTGTGACTCTCCCTCAGCTAGTCAGGCGTTATTGTGACTCTCCCTCAGCTAGCCAGGCGTCAGTGTGACTCTCCCTCAGCTAGCCAGGCGTCAGTGTGACTCTCCCTCAGCTAGCCAGGCGTCAGTGTGACTCTCCCTCAGCTAGCCAGGCGCCTGCACCACCAGCATCAGTGCAGTGCCTGACCAGCTTTATGTTTACCTTGTACAGACTCCTGGGCAACAACCAGCTGACCTACATAGGGAAGGAAGCCTTCAGTGGGTTGGATGGTCTGCGACAGGTGGCGCTACAGGGAAACCCGCTCCTCACAGTACATCATGAGGCCTTCGCCCATCTGCCGTCCCTCACCAAGCTGTGAGTGTTCAACCTCACCTCACACTAGGCCACTTTCCTGTGTGTTAGACCAGGTCAGGTCAGGTCAGGTCAAGTCAGGTCATCATCCTTGGTCAGCGTTGATGATCGAGAGTTGTCAGGGGATCAGAACACATCCTATTTTACATGAGTGGGTCATCTAGACTAGGTCTCATGTTTCCTCACGCCACATTTACTCATTATAAAGGCTTGGTCATACATGTTGCAGGTTCTCTTGCCTCATACATCCCTCATGGATGACATGTGTCCCAGAGTCCCACCTAACCTAACCTGTGTTAGCCAGCCAGCAACGCCTCCTGTGGTGTTCATCTCAATAGTAAGGACAACATGTATTGCTCCGTGTCGCTGACACGTCTGAGTAAGTTCCTTATTTAGTAGTAATGTTCCACTGGATTGGAGTCTCAGGGGAAAGTTGGATAAACATTTTTCCTGTGGAAAAAAAATACTTGCTTACCTCCTCCTACTTCAGGATCCTGAAGGAGACGCGGGAGCTGACGGAGTTCCCTTCCCTGAACGGTACACACAACCTGGAGATGCTCAGGATAGATCGAGCTGCCCTCTCCGCCGTGCCCAGCGACCTGTGTACCTTCACACCCAGACTCAGGAGCCTGTAAGTCCCCCGAACACAACAGCAAAGTTAAGACTGTGTACTCCATTACTAAGGTGGTGTACACACACACACACACACACACACACACACACACACACACACACACACACACACACACACACACACACACACACACACACACACACACACACAGTGTTAAACTGTGTTGTGTTAGTTACATTTACCAAGATAGTCAAATAAGAGCTGGTAAACTGGTAGTTGAGGAACTTGTGTTACTCTTGATGGGCTAAACATGTGAGTGACCAATGTTAGGTCAGCATTCTGTTACAACTGAAGATTTTATCGCTTGTCATTCAATCCATACAAGTCTAACTTCAGTCTGTCAACCCACAACATGACCCTGCACATAGCCTTCATCTCTTCAATGCTACTTATAAAGTATAAATGTTTTAGTTTCATGACCTGATCGTCACTGTAATTCTGAATTATTATAGTCTGACCTTTGCTATAGTGACCTGTGACTTGTAACAAGGTATGTCTTCCTTAGGAACCTTCATCTCAACTCCATCACAGTTCTGCCCGCCCTGCAGGGCTGCCTCCACCTCAAACTGCTGTAAGTACTGTCCTCCCCAGGGGTCAGCCCTCACTCTGAGGTCACAGGTCGTGTCAGGGAGCTGCTTGGGTCGTTCATTTCCTGGATCCTTCCCAAGTTATTCCAAACCTTCAAACACAATATTTTCCATAACAAGATTTTAGAAAAAGAGTAAAAATGAAACTTCTCTGAATACAGTAATCTGTTAATGAATTTTAAAACCTGAGATAAAGTCACGAAATAAATGAAATATTTTGAGGTCAACAATATCAATAATGAATATTTTACAGTTGCGTTGGTCTCCAAGTTAGGTCAGGTAAACCTTTCATATTTAGTCCTTCACTTGACCCCGACTGACCTGACCTTCTCCCGGCAGCGACCTGAGCGACAATGCCATCCTGAGCCTGGGTCACAGGAGGTTCACGGGGATGCCACACCTGCAGGATCTGCTGCTCCAGCACAACAGCATCACATACGTCCCAGCTGATGCCTTCGTCGGCCTCTCCAACCTCCAGGTCCTGTACGTTGTAACTCTTGCTGTCATCCTTCATACAAGTAGACATAGCAGGTCATCCCCAGGTCCTGGCTGGTTAGCAGGTCATCCCCAGGTCCTGGCTGGTTAGCAGGTCATCCCCAGGTCCTGGCTGGTTAGCAGGTCATCCCCAGGTCCTGGCTGGTTAGCAGGTCATCCCCAGGTCCTGGCTGGTTAGCAGGTCATCCCCAGGTCCTGGCTGGTTAGCAGGTCATCCCCAGGTCCTGGCTGGTTAGCAGGTCATCCCCAGGGCCTGGCTGGCTAGCAGGTCATCCCCAGGTCCTGGCTGGTTAGCAGGTCATCCCCAGGACCTGGCTGGTTAGCAGGTCATCCCCAGGTCCTGGCTGGTTAGAAGGTCATCCCCAGGTCTGGCTGGTTAGCAGGTCATCCCAGGTCCTGGCTGGTTAGCAGGTCATCCCAGGTCCTGGCTGGTTAGCAGGTCATCCCCAGGTCCTGGCTGGTTAGCAGGTCATCCCCAGGTCCTGGCTGGTTAGCAGGTCATCCCTAGGTCCTGGTTGGTTAGCAGGTCATCCCCAGGTCCTGGCTGGTTAGCAGGTCATCCCCAGGTCCTGGCTGGTTAGCAGGTCATCCCAGGTCCTGGCTGGTTAGCAGGTCATCCCCAGGTCCTGGCTGGTTAGCAGGTCATCCCCAGGTCCTGGCTGGTTAGCAGGTCATCCCTAGGTCCTGGTTGGTTAGCAGGTCATCCCCAGGTCCTGGCTGGTTAGCAGGTCATCCCCAGGTCCTGGCTGGTTAGCAGGTCATCCCCAGGTCCTGGTTGGTTAGCAGGTCATCCCCAGGTCCTGGCTGGTTAGCAGGTCATCCCCAGGTCCTGGCTGGTTAGCAGGTCATCCCCAGGTCCTGGCTGGTTAGCAGGTCATCCCCAGGTCCTGGCTGGTTAGCAGGTCATCCCCAGGTCCTGGCTGGTTAGCAGGTCATCCCTAGGTCCTGGTTGGTTAGCAGGTCATCCTCAGGTCCTGGCTGGTTAGCAGGTCATCCCCAGGTCCTGGCTGGTTAGCAGGTCATCCCAGGTCCTGGCTGGTTAGCAGGTCATCCCCAGGTCATGGCTGGTTAGCAGGTCATCCCCAGGTCCTGGCTGGTTAGCAGGTCATCCCCAGGTCCTGGCTGGTTAGCAGGTCATCCCCAGGTCCTGGCTGGTTAGCAGGTCATCCCCAGGTCCTGGCTGGTTAGCAGGTCATCCCCAGGTCCTGGCTGGTTAGCAGGTCATCCCCAGGTCCTGGCTGGTTAGCAGGTCATCCCCAGGTCCTGGCTGGTTAGCAGGTCATCCCCAGGTCCTGGCTGGTTTATAACTAAACCATGTGAGGTCATTTCCAAGTACCGGATCCACTGTACTTGTGTGTTAGGTCAAGCAAGGTTACCTGCAAGTCCTAAATTTGTTGTAGATTTGTACTGTCTATCGGCAGCGTATGTAGAATCATTCACTCCAGGATTATTCTGATGTAGTCTTTATGACGTGTTGTGAAGGGTTACTGCCAGTACAACATGAAGGACGACCTACAAGTGTTGCAGTGTATCTTATGTGTGTTCGTCCAACGGTGGGTCTAGTGAGTACAGTGAGGTCATCATCATGATGCTGGGGAGGTCAGCCAGGTCGCCAGTGTGGCCTCTGACCCATGTGCCAGAAGGACTTTACTTCTTTCAAGTCATTTAACCAAAACGTTGATCTGGAAACATCAGTGCCTTCATTAAGGTTGCTTGGACTGAGAGAGAGAGAGAGAGAGAGAGAGAGAGAGAGAGAGAGAGAGAGAGAGAGAGAGAGAGAGAGAGAGAGAGAGAGAGGTTCAGATACAGGTATTTCTCTCCGTGCATCCCTGACCACCCTACTAACGCTCTCCTTACCTCCCACACTTGGTGTCGTCCTTCAAGAGCTCTGCAGCAGAACCAGATCACTCAGATCGAGGAGGACGCCTTCCTTCCGCTGGTCGGCCTCGAGGACATGTAAGTACCTCCTCCTTCAAGGGCCAGCCAACCACAGTGCTGACTGCTGCACACGTGCCCTGGTGTGGCACCTGACCCGGCCACAGGCGTTGGCACACACCCCTGACCTGAGGGATGGAAGCCAAGGTCTCGTGGTGGACCTGATGCCTTCTAGTGGGGTCGCCAGTACCCAGGATCTTGTTGTTATGATTGTCATTTGTTATCTGTGACCCAAGATGAGAAGTGATTTAGTTACTTATCATAAAGTTGCTAACTAAAAAAAATTGACAAAAGCAAACTTACATAACCTTCCCACATGCAGATGGATCTTGAATATAATTCTATCATTTGTATTACATGATAATCATCTCACAAGTTCCAGAGTGAACATTTCTGCTAATGTTAGCAGGTGTTGCTCCTGCCTCACTGATAGCACTCCCTTCCCCCATACACCACCTCCCAGCACCCCCTCTCAATACAACCCCATCCTGCCCCACACTAGCCAACAGCTTCCCTCCCTACCCCAACACCAGCTAACAGCTCTCCTCCCTACCCAAACACCAGCTAACAGCTCTCCTCCCTACCCCAACACCAGCTAACAGCTCCCCTACCCACAGCAACCTGGGAGACAACCTGTTCCCCGAGCTGCCCCAGCGAGGCCTGGAGCACATCCTCTCCATCAAGGTCCACAACAACCGGCACCTCAGGGTCTTCCCTGGCCCCGAGAGCTTCCCTCAGGTCCACAACCTTGTGCTCTCCTACGCCTACCACTGCTGCCCCTTCCTCAGGTGAGGCACTCTTATCTTCGTCAGATGAAGCAGTCTTATGTCTGGTGCTGTTTCTTGTCATTTCTTGGTATCAACTGCCACCCAGTGTTCTTTTAAAGATAGATTCATAAACACTGTTTCCTGTATATTGTACCTTGTTTCCTGTATATTGTACGTTGTTTCCTGTATATTGTACCTTGCTTCCTGTATATTGTACGTTGTTTCCTGTATATTGTACCTTGTTTCCTGTATATTGTACGTTGTTTCCTGTATATTGTACGTTGTTTCCTGTATATTGTACCTTGTTTCCTGTATATTGTACCTTGTTTCCTGTATATTGTACGTTGTTTCCTGTATATTGTACTTTGTTTCCTGTATATTGTACGTTGTTTCCTGTATATTGTACGTTGTTTCCTGTATATTGTACCTTGCTTCCTGTATATTGTACGTTGTTTCCTGTATATTGTACCTTGTTTCCTGTATATTGTACGTTGTTTCCTGTATATTGTACCTTGTTTCCTGTATATTGTACCTTGTTTCCTGTATATTGTACCTTGTTTCCTGTATATTGTACGTTGTTTCCTGTATATTGTACTTTGTTTCCTGTATATTGTACGTTGTTTCCTGTATATTGTACTTTGTTTCCTGTATATTGTACTTAGTTTCCTGTATATTGTACGTTGTTTCCTTTATATTGTACGTTGTTTCCTTTATATTGTACGTTGTTTCCTGTATATTGTGTTTTGTTTCCTGTATATTGTACGTTGTTTCCTTTATATTGTACGTTGTTTCCTGTATATTGTACTTTGTTTCCTGTATATTGTACGTTGTTTCCTGTATATTGTACTTTGTTTCCTGTATATTGTACTTTGTTTCCTTTATATTGTACGTTGTTTCCTTTATATTGTACGTTGTTTCCTGTATACTGTACTTTGTTTCCTGTATATTGTACTTAGTTTCCTGTATATTGTACTTTGTTTCCTGTATATTTTACGTTGTTTCCTTTATATTGTACTTTGTTTCCTGTATATTGTACTTTGTTTCCTGTATATTGTACGTTGTTTCCTTTATATTGTACTTTGTTTCCTGTATATTGTACGTTGTTTCCTGTATATTGTACGTTGTTTCCTTTATATTGTACGTCTTTTCCTATATATTGTACGTTTCCTGTATATTGTACGTTTCCTGTATACTGTACGTTTCCTGTATATTGTACGTTTCCTGTATACTGTACGTTTCCTGTATATTGTACGTTTCCTGTATACTGTACGTTTCCTGTATATTGTACGTTTCCTGTATACTGTACGTTTCATGTATATTGTACGTTTCCTGTATACTGTACGTTTCCTGTATATTGTACGTTTCCTGTATACTGTACGTTTCCTGTATATTGTACGTTTCCTGTATACTGTACGTTTCATGTATATTGTACGTTTCCTGTATACTGTACGTTTCCTGTATATTGTACGTTTCCTGTATACTGTACGTTTCCTGTATATTGTAGTATACAGTGATAGAAGCCACGCACGTCCCATGGTTACCATAACTAGTGCACACAAACACACACTCGCATACGCACAGGAACACATTAATTTCCTATGGATTTATTTCTTATTTCTATCTAGATGTACACGTCCGTGGCTCAGTGTGAGCTTAGTGTGAGCTCCCTGAAGTCTTTCTTTTCTCTGTCTGTCCACAGTTTGCCTTCTGTCACCTGTTTATTCTTATTACTATGTAAACTGTCGTCCTGACTCCTGGGATCTAACTGTCGCATCTTCTCACGACCCTCCCCCAGCCTGGAGGCCGAGGTGGCCGAGGAGGACCTGGAAGGGCCTAAGATCAAGGAGGACGTCCTCTTCGACGTGTCTGACTTCCAGAATATCAACCCAGCCCTCTGGAACACCTCCAGACCCTGGACCACTGATGGTCAGTACTAGACTCTAAATGCTCTTTATATATATATATATATATATATATATATATATATATATATATATATATATATATATATATATATATATATATATATATATATACCGTCCTTTGAGATTAATAGATCGTTAGCGAGTAATAGATCATGCATCCTGTACTCCATGATGGTAAATGACAACTTTCCTCTCGCCACATTATGGTCAAGTTGACAACTTTTTTTTAAATAGAGAATAGTTCTGATCATCCACCCATGAATAGATCTGTGAGAGGAAACAAAAAATTATGTGGATTTAACACACACACACACACACACACACACACCAACACCAACACTTTACACTTCGTTCTGTTTGGGTTTTTGTCTTTACTGACGCATGATAATCGTAAGATATTTTCAAAACCAGGCGGTCATACCAGGTGGTTATACCAGGTGGTTATACCAGGTGGTTATACCAGGTGGTCAAACCTATATGGTTGCTTGCAGACACACATGTTGCTGGACACCTGCGAACACCTGTCATGTTGGAGATGTTGCTAAACGTGACAGTAAAGTTAAGCAGACGGCTGGGTCTGGACACCTAGACGTGAGTGTTGAGGTAACCCTGTGTTCACCTACCACAGCCAGTGTTACCTGCCTGTGTTCACCTACCACAGCCAGTGTTACCTGCCTGTGTTCACCTACCACAGCCAGTGTTACCTGCCTGTGTTCACCTACCACAGCCAGTGTTACTTGCCTGTGTTCATTCTGCCACAGCCAGTGTTACCGCCTGTGTTCACCTGCCACAGACAGTGTTACCTGCCCTGTGTCATCTGCCACAGCCAGTGTTACCCTGCCTGTGTTCACCTACCACATCCAGTGTACCTGCCATGTGTTCACCTACCACAGCCAGTTTACCTGCCTGTGTTTCACCTGCGACAGCGATGTTACCGCCTGTGTTCATCTGCCACAGCCCAGTGTTCCTGCTGTGTTCACCTACCACAGCCAGAGTTACCTGCCTGTGTTCACCTGCCACAAGCCAGTGTTACCTGCCCTGTGTTTCACCTACCACAAGCCAGTGTACCTGCCTGTGTTCACCTGCCACAGCCATAGGTTACCTGCCCTGTGTTTCCACCTGCCACAGCCAGTGTTACCTGCCTGTGTTCACCTACCACAGCCAGTGTTACCTGCCTGTGTTCACCTACCACAGCCAGTGTTACCTGCCTGTGTTCACCTGCCACAGCCAGTGTTACCTGCCTGTGTTCACCTACCACAGCCAGTGTTACCTGCCTGTGTTCATCCTGCCACAGCCAGTGTTACCTGCCTGTGTTCACCTGCCACAGCCAGTGTTACCTGCCTGTGTTCACCTACCACAGCCAGTGTTACCTGCCTGTGTTCATCTGCCACAGCCAGTGTTACCTGCCTGTGTTCACCTGCCACAGCCAGTGTTACCTGCCTGTGTTCACCTACCACAGCCAGTGTTACCTGCCTGTGTTCACCTACCACAGCCAGTGTTACCTGCCTGTGTTCACCTGCCACAGCCAGTGTTACCTGCCTGTGTTCACTGCCACAGCCAGTGTTACCTGCCTGTGCCGCACCGTAATACCTGGATCATAACAAAGTTAAGCCAGTGTAGCTCACTCTGGGTCTGTCTCTTACTCTGACACAAAATCATGACATGCCACGTTCTCCTGGCTTAACATTAAGGTCGACTATTGTAAACTTTCTTAATCATCAAGGAAGGAGTGGGGGGGGGGGGGTGCAGTGGATGAACGTGGAACTAATCCTCTGATCAGGAATGATCAATCCTCTGATCAGGAATGATCAATCCTCTGATCAGGAATGATCAATTCTCTGGTCAGGAATGATCAATTCTCTGGTCAGGAATGATCAATTCTCTGGTCAGGAATGATCAATTCTCTGGTCAGGAATGATCAATCGTGTGGTCAGGAATGATCAATACTCTGGTCAGGAATGATCAATTCTCTGATCAGGAATGATCAATACTTTGGTCAGGAATGATCAATCCTCTGATCAGGAATGATCAATTCTCTGGTCAGGAATGATCAATACTCTGGTCAGGAATGATCAATTCTCTGGTCAGGAATGATCAATACTCTGGTCAGGAATGATCAATCCTCTGATCAGGAATGATCAATTCTCTGGTCAGGAATGATCAATACTCTGGTCAGGAATGATCAATCGTGTGGTCAGGAATGATCAATACTCTGGTCACGAATGATCAATACTCTGATCAGGAATGATCAATCCTCTGATCAGGAGTGATCAATTCTCTGGTCAGGAATGATCAATCGTGTGGTCAGGAATGATCAATCCTCTGGTCAGGAATGATCAATCCTCTGGTCAGGAATGATCAATTCTCTGGTCAGGAATGATCAATCCTCTGGTCAGGAATGATCAATCCTCTGATCAGGAATGATCAATCCTCTGATCAGGAATGATCAATCCTCTGGTCAGGAATGATCAATCTCTGGTCAGGAATGATCAATCCTCTGGTCAGGAATGATCAATCCTCTGGTCAGGAATGATCAATCCTCTGATCAGGAATGATCAATCCTCTGATCAGGAATGATCAATCCTCTGGTCAGGAATGATCAATCCTCTGGTCAGGAATGATCAATCGTGTGGTCAGGAATGATCAATCCTCTGATCAGGAATGATCAATTCTCTGGTCAGGAATGATCAATCGTGTGGTCAGGAATGATCAATACTCTGATCAGGAATGATCAATCCTCTGGTCAGGAATGATCAATCCTCTGATCAGGAATGATCAATCTCTGGTCAGGAATGATCAATCTCTGGTCAGGAATGATCAATTCTCTGGTCAGGAATGATCAATCCTCTGATCAGGAATGATCAATCCTCTGATCAGGAATGATCAATTCTCTGGTCAGGAATGATCAATCCTCTGATCAGGAATGATCAATCCTCTGGTCAGGAATGATCAATCTCTGGTCAGGAATGATCAATCTCTGGTCAGGAATGATCAATCTGTGGTCAGGAATGATCAATACTCTGGTCAGGAATGATCAATTCTCTGATCAGGAATGATCAATACTTTGGTCAGGAATGATCAATCCTCTGATCAGGAATGATCAATTCTCTGGTCAGGAATGATCAATACCCTGGTCAGGAATGATCAATTCTCTGGTCAGGAATGATCAATACTCTGGTCAGGAATGATCAATCCTCTGGTCAGGAATGATCAATTCTCTGGTCAGGAATGATCAATACTCTGGTCAGGAATGATCAATCGTGTGGTCAGGAATGATCAATTCTCTGGTCAGGAATGATCAATTCTCTGGTCAGGAATGATCAATCCTGTGGTCAGGAATGATCAATACTCTGGTCAGGAATGATCAATCCTCTGGTCAGGAATGATCAATCCTCTGGTCAGGAATGATCAATCGTGTGGTCAGGAATGATCAATACTCTGGTCAGGAATGATCAATCGTGTGGTCAGGAATGATCAGTTCTCTGGTCAGGAATGATCAATCCTCTGATCAGGAATGATCAATCCTCTGGTCAGGAATGATCAATTCTCTGGTCAGGAATGATCAATTCTCTGGTCAGGAATGATCAATCCTCTGGTCAGGAATGATCAATCCTCTGGTCAGGAATGATCAATCCTCTGGTCAGGAATGATCAATTCTCTGATCAGGAATGATCAATTCTCTGGTCAGGAATGATCAATTCTCTGGTCAGGAATGATCAATCCTCTGATCAGGAATGATCAATCCTCTGATCAGGAATGATCAATTCTCTGGTCAGGAATGATCAATTCTCTGGTCAGGAATGATCAATTCTCTGGTCAGGAATGATCAATCCTCTGGTCAGGAATGATCAATCTCTGGTCAGGAATGATCAATCCTCTGGTCAGGAATGATCAATCCTCTGATCAGGAATGATCAATCCTCTGATCAGGAATGATCAATCCTCTGGTCAGGAATGATCAATCCTCTGGTCAGGAATGATCAATCCTCTGATCAGGAATGATCAATTCTCTGGTCAGGAATGATCAATCCTCTGGTCAGGAATGATCAATCCTCTGATCAGGAATGATCAATCCTCTGGTCAGGAATGATCAATCCTCTGGTCAGGAATGATCAATCCTCTGATCAGGAATGATCAATCCTCTGATCAGGAATGATCAATCGTGTGGTCAGGAATGATCAATCGTGTGGTCAGGAATGATCAATCCTCTGGTCAGGAATGATCAATCCTCTGGTCAGGAATGATCAATCCTCTGATCAGGAATGATCAATCCTCTGATCAAGAATGATCAATCGTGTGGTCAGGAATGATCAATCCTCTGATCAAGAATGATCAATCGTGTGGTCAGGAATGATCAATCCTCTGGTCAGGAATGATCAATCCTCTGGTCAGGAATGATCAATCCTCTGATCAAGAATGATCAATCGTGTGGTCAGGAGGAACGCCTCACACTTACATGTAATCATTATGTGATGATTATTTAATTCATAAGGTCTTATGATCAGTGGCGAAAGGAAAGAAAATATTTACTAAAATATAATCATAAATAATTTACAGTTCATAATTGATGTTTATAGGATACAGTGGAATAATAATAATAATAATAATAATAATAATAATAATAATAATAATAATAATAATAGTAATAATAATAATAGTAATAATAATAATAATAATAATAATAATAATAATAATAATAATAATAATAGTAATAATGATAATAGTAATAATAATAATAATGAAGTAATAATAATGATAATGATAATAATAGTGATGATAATAAAAATAATAACAGTGATAATACAGGATGGGAGGTGTGTTGACTGGTGGGTGAGACGACACACCTGCTCACATGTCTTTGCTTCATGACCTTGGTGACCCCAGGTCACCCACCCTAGTATTCCCCACTAGCATCCCCCCCCCCCCCCCCCAGTATCTGGTGCTACCTGCCGCCCTAGTACTCGGGTGTCAGTGGTCCAGTAGTCCCACAGCAGACGACTGTTATCCTGACGACCGTTGTGTTGGGCTGATGCCAGAGTGGCTGGAGATACACACATTATCATGTAGTAGTTACAGGACCTGCAAGTAGAGTCTTAACTGGCTACCATGCAGGCCTGCTGGTAAGGACAATGAGTCTCCCAGGGTTCGAATCCTGCCCAGTGACTGGCCAGAATTTAATCTGGGAGCCACAGATCCTGTGTGAAGGTTGTTGATGGTGTAGGATACCCTACCATGTCAGGGAAGACAACTTACTGGAATTACTTCCCCTTCCTGCACCTCTCAGAAAGCTGACCATGTCCACCGGGCGGAACCACAGCTGAAGAAGTTTGCAGGTATTGTACATCTGTGGGAGGTGAGTGAGGAAGTTTGCAGGTATTGTACATCTGTGGGAGGTGAGTGAGGAAGTTTGCAGGTATTGTACATCTGTGGGAGGTGAGTGAGCGCTAGACGATCGTATCTACAGACTGGATAATGTCATTTGGACGTGAGGGATTTTGTGATGTGCTCAACTTGTGTTTGTAAATTGTACATAAAGATGGTGTCCCAAACTGGATGGACAGTGGTATGGTGTGGTGCAGTACACTGCTGGAGGTGGAGTGGCAGCTTCAGGTGGGTGAGTGTCTAAGACGCTGGATGGACTGATGGATGATGTGTGGTCATGACCTGCAACATGTGTGTTGGGAATGTCGTGTTGGCAGGGGAGGTGGGATCCTTGAGTTCAGGTGTCCAGCCTGGGCCAGTATTGTCGTTAAGACGTGGATGTGGTGGAAGGTTTGGGAGGAAGTAGTTTAGTGATCCTCCAGTGTGGAGTGTCAGGTTGAACGAGTCAGGTCATACCTACACCTACATCCTTCCTTGGTCAAGCAGAGGTTCACTATTTGTGGCGGTCATCTGTGGTTTGCAGTGCTTTTGACTGTATGGATCAGCAAGCAGTTCAAACATAGTTCAGCTTCGAGCTTAGGAAGTATATGTTGGGGATGTTAACACATTAGGAAGTATATGTTGGGGATGTTAACACATTAGGAAGTATATGTTGGGGATGTTAACACATTAGGAAGTATATGTTGGGGATGTTAACACATTAGGAAGTATATGTTGGGGATGTTAACACATTAGGAAGTATATGTTGGGGATGTTAACACATTAGGAAGTATATGTTGGGGATGTTAACACATTAGGAAGTATATGTTGGGGATGTTAACACATTAGGAAGTATATGTTGGGGATGTTAACACATTAGGAAGTATATGTTGGGGATGTTAACACATTAGGAAGTATATGTTGGGGATGTTAACACATTAGGAAGTATATGTTGGGGATGTTAACACATTAGAAAGTATATTTTGGGGATATTAACACATTAGGAAGTATATGTTGGGGATGTTAACACATTAGGAAGTATATGTTGGGGATGTTAACACATTATTTTCCTCGTCCAGGAAGGTGCTGGCGTGTTGATGGTGTTGGTGTGTGTGGTGGATGTGTTGAAGTTCTTGGTAATGGGCTAAATGCCCTGGATGTGATGTATGATGTGCATACCCAGTAGACATATGTATGATGTGCATAGCCAGTATACATACGTATCATGTGCATACCCAGTATACATATGTATGATGTGCATGCCCAGTATACATAGCTGGAGTTGTGATGGTGTGGAAGACGTTGATCAGTCAGGGGTGGGCGAGGATGTAGTCTGGCTTCACATGTGTCCCAGGTTAACACGGTGACGGAGCAGGACATGTGAGGAGGGGCAGACATACTGCTTTGTGTGGGCCAATCTTCTGGTTGTGTGGTGTGGTAACGTTGCTTGCTTCTTGGTTGTTACTCTAGTATTACTGTGTCGTGACGTGAATATGACGTTGTCTGTGGTCTGCTGGAGGTGATTGGAAGGTCTAGTTAGAAGAGATTAGATAGGGTTAAAGAGAAGAATGCTCCGTAGGGCCTCCTGTTGTGGGGTTTGATGCTCCGCAGGGCCTCCTGTTGTGGGGTCTGATGCTCCGCAGGGCCTCCTGTTATGGGGTTTGATGCTCCGCAGGGCCTCCTCTTGTGGGCTTTCATGCTCCGCAGGGCCTCCTGTTATGGGGTTTGATGCTCCACAGGGCCTCCTGTTGTGGGGTCTGATGCTCCGCAGGGCCTCCTGTTATGGGGTTTGATGCTCCACAGGGCCTCCTGTTGTGGGGTCTGATGCTCCGCAGGGCCTCCTGTTATGGGGTTTGATGCTCCACAGGGCCTCCTGTTGTGGGGTCTGATGCTCCGCAGGGCCTCCTGTTGTGGGGTCTGATGCTCCGCAGGGCCTCCTGTTGTGGGGTCTGATGCTCCGCAGGGCCTCCTGTTATGGGGTTTGATGCTCCACAGGGCCTCCTGTTGTGGGGTTTGATGCTCCACAGGGCCTCCTGTTGTGGGGTTTGATGCTCCGCAGGGCCTCCTGTTGTGGGGTCTGATGCTCCGCAGGGCCTCCTGTTGTGGGCTTTCATGCTCCGCAGGGCCTCCTGTTGTGGGGTTTGATGCTCCACAGGGCCTCCTGTTGTGGGGTTTGATGCTCCGCAGGGCCTCCTGTTGTGGGGTTTGATGCTCCGCAGGGCCTCCTGTTGTGGGGTTTGATGCTCCGCAGGGCCTCCTGTTGTGGGCTTTCATGCTCCGCAGGGCCTCCTGTTGTGGGGTTTGATGCTCCACAGGGCCTCCTGTTGTGGGGTTTGATGCTCCGCAGGGCCTCCTGTTGTGGGGTTTGATGCTCCACAGGGCCTCCTGTTGTGGGGTTTGATGCTCTGCAGGGCCTCCTGTTGTGGGGTTTGATGCTCCGCAGGGCCTCCTGTTGTGGGGTTTGATGCTCCACAGGGCCTCCTGTTGTGGGGTTTGATGCTCTGCAGGGCCTCCTGTTGTGGGGTTTGATGCTCCACAGGGCCTCCTGTTGTGGGGTTTGATGCTCTGCAGGGCCTCCTGTTGTGGGGTTTGATGCTCTGCAGGGCCTCCTGTTGTGGGGTTTGATGCTCCGCAGGGCCTCCTGTTGTGGGGTTTGATGCTCCACAGGGCCTCCTGTTGTGGGGTTTGATGCTCTGCAGGGCCTCCTGTTGTGGGCTTTCATGCTCCGCAGGGCCTCCTGTTGTGGGCTTTCATGCTCCGCAGGGCCTCCTGTTGTGGGGTTTGATGCTCCGCAGGGCCTCCTGTTGTGGGGTTTGATGCTCCACAGGGCCTCCTGTTGTGGGGTTTGATGCTCTGCAGGGCCTCCTGTTGTGGGCTTTCATGCTCCGCAGGGCCTCCTGTTGTGGGGTTTGATGCTCCACAGGGCCTCCTGTTGTGGGGTTTGATGCTCCGCAGGGCCTCCTGTTGTGGGGTTTGATGCTCTGCAGGGCCTCCTGTTGTGGGCTTTCATGCTCCGCAGGGCCTCCTGTTGTGGGGTTTGATGCTCTGCAGGGCCTCCTGTTGTGGGGTTTGATGCTCTGCAGGGCCTCCTGTTGTGGGCTTTCATGCTCCGCAGGGCCTCCTGTTGTGGGGTTTGATGCTCTGCAGGGCCTCCTGTTGTGGGGTTTGATGCTCTGCAGGGCCTCCTATTGTGGGGTTTGATGATTCTGAAGGTGAAGGTTTTGTGAGTGATAACTCTGGCCTAGCTGCCTGACCAGGAGTATCACTAGTCTTTGTTGTTTCTGTGGATTCAGTACTTTGTGATGTCGAGTGTGTGTGTGTGTGTGTGTGTGTGTGTGTGTGTGTGTGTGTGTGTGTGTTGCAAGACACCGTCACATGTGTGCATTGCTACTAGCTGTGTTGGTCAGTGGTCCCTGGGATAGGGAGGTCCCTTCCTTGGACTCTTGATGTCTCCTACATATATACATCATCTGACTTTTCATTATTCTGTAATTATTGTAATGCTGCTGTATCGTGATCTATTGCTGTTGTATCATAATGTATTGCTTTTGTATTTTAATGTATTGCCGTTGGATAAAATGTATTGCACGTAGAGATGTATTGAAGTAACTTATTTGTGTTTATTTCCATGAATGATCATAGTCAGGAACTGCATCTTTTATAAAGTTTTCCACATTTTTTTAAGCGAATAGAAAAATCAACTTTGATTTTTATGATTATTTGATAAATTGAATGTTTTTGGATAATCGTGTCATACTATCTTATGTTCATGTTCTGCCAGGTGTTCTACCCTTTATGTTCATGTTCTGCCAGGAGTGTTCTATCACCACCTGATTGTCTTGACTTGTGGCAGCATGTGCATGTACGAACATCCATCCATCCATCCATCCATCCATCCATACATACATCACATCCATCCATACATACATACATACATACATTACATACATATATGCATATATTTTCATGCAGAAATACACTTTCAGAAAGTTCCACCCGTGCCCCCTTCCCCTAGTAATCTGGCAGAACACAAGTTTAATTAAGTTCCTTTTGTTTGTAGAAGAGTTGGATAAGTTTGGGACGGTGTGGGATAACCTGGCAGATGCCTTCTCTCTAGCCCTGGCCAACACCACCACAACCATCGCCTCTCCTGACGCCCCGCCGCCCCTGGCCCAGACCACCCGCTCCTCCGGCTCAACACACCACCAGATGGCACTCCCGGTGACTCCGTCCATGCGTGTACGACCCCAGTGCATCCCTTTACCAGGTAGGTCGTGCATGGCAGGTCAGGCTACCTGCTGGGACCTGTGCAGCCCACTGCCAGGTCAGTAATGTAAACCAGACCCTGGTCAAGTCAATCACAATTGTGTACAGTTCATTATCTCAGCAAATTGTTCAATGACAACGATTGGCCGGATAAGTGATGTGTCCGCAGTACACCACAACACTCCTGACTCTCAACCCTCGACCACATGCCTCTCTCTCTCTCTCTCTCTCTCTCTCTCTCTCTCTCTCTCTCTCTCTCTCTCTCTCTCTCTCTCTCTCTCTCTCTCTCTCTCTCTCTCTCTCTCTCTCTCTCTCTCTCTCTCTCTCTCTCTCTCTCTCTCTCTCTCTCTCTCTCTCTCTCTCTCTCTCTCTCTCTCTCTCTCTCTCTCTCTCTCTCTCTCTCTCTCTCTCTCTCTCTCTCTCTCTCTCTCTCTCTCTCTCTCTCTCTCTCCTTTCAAGGTAGTAACAAGATCCTTTGCACACGTCCTGCTTGGATCATCAGACATTAATGTGGGCTTTAGAAATGTGTCTATATGTAGAGTCCTGCCGAAGATTCCTTGTTAAGATATATTGTCACAACTAAGACCACAAGTTTTCCGGGCCAAATTATTCTTTTTTTTCTCTCTGTTTCGTCAGCCATTCTCCTCTCTGTAATGAATGCACACATGTCTACAGGATCCCACACACGAATTCCTTTCCATCTGACTCTCCCAAACCAACTTGCAAAACTTGAAAAACATTATCGAAGGTGGTTCCCTAGTGCGTGGTCCAGACCTGGTGACATGAGCATGATTTACACTGACCTTTAACAATATCTGTCAATGACTGGTGACCGAGCATGGTGACCCAGACCATGACTGCTTTGACCTAGCGTGGTGGCCCAGACCATGACTGGTGACCGAGCATGGTGACCCAGACCATGACTGGTTTGACCTAGCGTGGTGGCCCAGACCATGACTGGTGACCGAGCATGGTGACCCAGACCATGACTGGTGACCTCCAGTAACCTCATCAAATCTTCCTTTGGTCATGTCATTCCATCTCTCACGCTTCATTTAACCTCTGGTAATTCTTGTCAGGTGACCTCCTGCATGACCCCCACAGGACCGTTCATGCCGTGTCGTGATCTGTTCGACTGGTGGACGTTAAGGTGTGGAGTGTGGATCGTCTTCCTGCTGGCGCTGATGGGCAACGGTGTGGTAGTGGTGGTGTTGGTGGCCGCCTACGCCAAGATGGACGTACCTCGCTTCCTGGTCACCAACCTGGCGATGGCAGACTTCTTCATGGGTGTCTACCTGGGTGTGTAGAGAGGTTGAGACAGGTTCTCTACTGATAGATGAACTTAACACGGGGTTAGACAGGGATGGAGTAGCTTAGGAGGTGACTAGACAGAAGCAAATTAGCTGGACATGTGGTCCGAACTAGATTACATGACATCAGACATCAGCTTGACAGATGGTAAGACAGAGGGGTCGATTACCCTGACATGTAATCAAACAGGGATGGATTACCTTGGAAGATGGCCACTCTGGGGTAGCTCAGCTTAATAGCAGGTTAAACAGGGGTAGATTAGCTGGACTTTGTTCAGACGGGGTAGATTAGCCTGGCAGATGGTCAAACATGGATAGATAAGCTTGACAGGTGGTCAAATATGGATAGTTAAGCTTGGCAGGTGGTCAGACGGGGTAGATTAGCCTGACAATTAGCTCACAAACTTCAAGAGTGATCATCAACAAAGGATTGAGGAGTGTGACAGATGGTGGCAGACGACCAGCTTGTATATATGTGGTCAGACGGAAAACTAAACTTTACAATTGGTCAAGATGGATCGATATAATTGACAGATGATGGTAGAGAGGTAGATGCTGCGTGACCGTCAAGGAAATGTAGATACGGAGATATGATAGGAGAGTGACATAGAGGAAGATGTACGGGTTACATACACGTACTAGATATAAGGGTTATGTAAAAGTGATGTAGAAGATGTGTAGATATTTATGAACCTGGTAATGTAGAGGTGAGTATCTGTCGTCTTATGATGAAACATATCAAGTTACGGCATTTGAGAGTAATACGTTACCTCACATGAGACAGGAGCCGCTGTTACTGGATGAGTCCTTGCTAATATAATGTCTTGAAATGACCTTCACTTCAAACCTAACTTGGCAATGTTTATCCTTCTTGTAGTCAGGATGTAGTGCAGATCTTCTCCGACTACATCGCTAGGTTCAGGACATTGTGTGTGTCACAATCATTAAGTCCGGAACTTTAATCTTCATCATTCCCTCCCTCCCTCCCTCTTTCCCTCCGCAGGCTTCCTGGCCGTGGCTGATGCATCAACTCTTGGAGAGTTCCGTATGTATGCCATCCCGTGGCAGATGTCGCCGGCGTGCCAGGTGGCGGGCTTCCTAGGGGTGCTGAGTTCGGAGTTGTCGGTGTACACATTGGCCGTCATCACACTGGAGAGGAACTACGCCATCACACACGCCATGCACCTGCAGAAGCGGCTCTCCCTCCGTCAGGCCGCCTACATTATGATCATCGGCTGGATCTTTGCCATCACCATGGCAGTCCTGCCACTGGCCGGGGTCTCTGACTACCGCAAGTTTGCCGTCTGCCTGCCGTTTGAGACTGATGGTGCAGGCCTGGGTTACGTAGTCTTCCTTATGTTCATCAATGGCGTGGCATTCCTCATCCTCATGGGATGCTACTTTAAGATCTACTGCGCCATCCGTGGGTCGCAGGCTTGGAACAGTAACGACTCACGAATCGCCAAGCGTATGGCTCTTCTTGTCTTTACAGACTTCATCTGCTGGGCGCCCATCGCTTTTTTCTCTCTGACGGCGGCGTTTGACATACATCTTATTTCACTCGAGGAAGCTAAAGTGTTTACCGTGTTCATCTTGCCCCTGAACTCTTGCTGTAACCCTTTCCTGTACGCCCTCCTGACGAAACAGTTCAAAAAGGATTGTGTTATGTTGTGCAAGACCATCGAGGAGTCACGTGTCACCAGGGGTATCGGCCGCTGTCGTCATTCGTCCAACTTCAGCAACCGCCAGACACCCGCCAACACCAACAGTGCCGTTGACCACACCTCGCAGGGAGACAAACAATGCTGCAACTGCAAAGGTAAACAAGAGAAGAAGCGACCACGGCTGAACTTCAACTCCCTTAAGTACCTTTTGTGCACCAGGGGAGGAGAGGACATAACTTCCTCGAGCGACACTAGCTATCAGACGGACCCGGCCCAGCGCCGTGGGCCGCGACACACGTCCCTCTCCAGCGACACATACAGCGGTTCTTGGTGCGACACCTGGCGCAAGGGTCGTGGCTCTACCACACTCAGGATGATGGACCGTCGCCGTCACAACTCGTGGGCGGCCTCACACAAACCCTCACAAGAGAGCAGTTTGTCCGCCTCCCGGCCAGACTCATCTGCCACCTCGGCATCAACCGCCACCTGGCGCATCTCTCGTTCATCTGTGTCTTCTGACACATCCAACAGCAGCGGCAAAATGAAAGCCAGTGAGCCTGGCATACCATCCCGGCTGGGATCACTACGGCGAGGGGATGGCCGTGGCTTTGGACCAACACGTCAGCACAGCCAAAGCCAGTTTACGAAAGAGACTCCGTCTTCCAGGGCACCCTCTACCGCCCGTCCCAAACCTCGCCTTCAACGTCAGGGTGCCATAGAACGGGAGGCCTACATTCCAGGCAAGGAAAGCAGTGGTTTGGAGAGCCCACCCTGCCCTCTTCACCTGCGGCCAGACCACCTGTCGTGTGTGTATGAACAGAGTCATGAAGATGACAACATCCCGACTGGCAATAGTCCTGCCACCAGCCTACCGCTCCAGCCAACTCTTCTCCTCAGTCCATATAGTCTAGATACACCAATTGATGACAACGTGTTCGCAGACCCTCCAGATGAGCAAATCCAGGTTCAGCTTGACTCGCCATCATCACCTGGTAGGCAAGAAATTATGCACACAGCATCTCCTCCTCCTCCTGACGAACCCTTTGACCAGTCGGCTACGGAAACAACAGGGCTCACGGCGGAGGCTGCCGCTGACTCCCAGATGGAAGCCTCATCTGATGCTCAGCCAAACAGAGTTCTGGAAACACATTTTCCCTTGGAGGTCACCTTACCGGAGGTACGACCCTTAATCTAACCTCCCGGTAACTGGGCACACATGCTCATGAATGAGTATCACCTAAATACATGACTCTGTTCTGGGATCAAACTCTACCTCTTTCCATGGAACAGTCGTCCGCCCATGGACACAGGAGGTCTGGAACACCATTTTAAGGAGAGAACATCCCAACCCTTGAGTATGACTGGCTGGAAGATCCTATCTCCAGATTAACACTCCACTAATTAGTGTACTGGATAAATCTCTAGGCAATATTGACACCTCCAAATCCTGGTTATCTGTTGTCTGGAACTACTTTCCTCTTTCAGAAGCCTGGAACACGTAACCTACACTGCTAGGATCCAGGTTCGGGCATCTTACAAACATCTGAGTCAGAGAACCAGGAAGTGTCTGATGTTAGCAGTGTCACATCGAGGCAGCACACGTGTGCTATCAACCAAACCAAAGAAGTGTTAGTGTAAGTTATAGATGCAGTAGATATTTGTATACTTTATGTCTTAACATTTTATTATTAATCAGTAAGGAACATTTCAGGAGAGAAAGCTAATAAATTATTTACATGTATCGATGATGTATCTCACCTCATTCATGTCGGTTCAACTAAACTTGTAAGTGTTAAGTCAAGCAATGTACATCTCAAACAAAAGGTTGAGCGAAGTTGTCTGCAATATATCATAGTTGTCAATGATGTCCACTGGCAACCCTGAACACTGGCAACCCTGGACACGAGGTTGTGCTAATGCTCTACTGACTTGAGGCCTCGCTTATATGACGCTTACGTTACGGTCCAGATCTTCTCACAGCTAACTACATCACCTCACGTCAGCCCAGACGTCAGCACATCACCTCACGTCAGCCCAGACGTCAGCATCAAAGTTTATTTGTAAAGATAACAACATTGTTACCACCGTTATAATGAATGTGTGACTGAACAACTGTGAGACATGATGTTTGTCGTCCACGACTTGGGAAATGTATGGAAACTTACTCCATAGAAATAAACATACATCTAAGATAGAAAAGGCCACTCTGAGACATTATACATATGATGATTCATACTCTCTCTCTCTCTCTCTCTCTCTCTCTCTCTCTCTCTCTCTCTCTCTCTCTCTCTCTCTCTCTCTCTCTCTCTCTCTCTCTCTTCCCAGACAACCCAGTCGTAGGCCAACCAGGCCTCCTGTTGTCTGTCATTGTCATGTCAGCTCATGTAAAGGTTAGTTACAATGTCCACACCCAAATCCTTCTCACACAGATTCCTGAAGCTTATTTACCTGCTACACAGTCTTCACTACCGAGGCCTCTCACTGTGACCCATCCTCATTATTACCTGCTACACAGTCTTCACTACCGAGGCCTCTCACTGTGACCCATCCTCATTATTACCTGCTACACAGTCTTCACTACCGGGGCCTCTCACTGTGACCCATCCTCATCATTTTACATTTACTTGGATTAAATTTCCTAACTCATGTATCTAACGAACTTTGGAATTGATGCAAGTTGATGTAATGCTCGTGTTCCTCCCTCATCAGTGTTCCTCCCTCATCACGTGTTCTTCCCTCATCACGTGTTCCTCCCTCATCAGTGTTCCTCCCTCATCACGTGTTCTTCCCTCATCACGTGTTCCTCCCTCATCAGTGTTCCTCCCTCATCACGTGTTCTTCCCTCATCACGTGTTCCTCCGTCATCACGTGTTCCTCCCTCATCAGTGTTCTTCCCTCATCACGTGTTCCTCCCTCATCACTGTGGCATCATCTGCAAATATATACAGGTGATGGCGGATGCTGCAGGCCTCTACCTATTTCCAGAAGACCTGAAGGACATTTGTTCCTTTACATTTTGGTATATTGCCTTCTCATACCTTCCTTATCCTGCTATACCAGACCCTGGTGTTGTTGTAACCTTCCTTATCCTGCTATACCAGACCCTGGTGTTGTTGTAACCTTCCAGTGTTGGTTGTGTGTAACGCTACTAGCTTACCCTCTACAATACATTCTTAAATCATTTTCCTTTTTTGATATTGAATCATATACAGTACGTCTCTTCATCATCCTTCCATCTTTATGTACAGGTGAAAATACTCTCATTAGTAATGGTGATGGCCTCACACTGGTGGTGTTGTAGGTGATGGCCTCACACTGGTGGTGTTGTAGGTGATGGCCTCACACTGCTGGTGTTGTAGGTGATGGCCTCACACTAGAGGAAGACTAGCTTCTTCCTTCAGTAAGTCTTGCGTCAGAATCATGGTCAAGGTCGGGTCACTCGCTGGGGAACACAGGGAAGGTCTTTCCAAAAAATAATAGTTTGCGTCACTTTCCTTGTGGTCTGGAGGTAGATCAGTCCTTGCTTGCTTGCAGTCATGCATACATTCCTCTCCAGCCGGTCCACTGCAATGGTGGTTGATGTGGCACTTGCCCTCTCATATCAGCTGTGGTCTTCAGGGTCTTGTCTTATCTCCTACTCTCTCTGTCTCTTCTCTTCACTGTTTACCCTATTTGATCATACGCTAACGAATCCATTGTAAAAACTTAACCTACATCCCCTCCTCTCCTCACTCGGGTATTACTTCTCTCATACTGAACATATTTTTCATTTAATTCGAACTTGTGCGATTTATCGGGGTTACTGTGTCCTGGGCAAAGTCTGCTCGTTAGAATACCAAGAGAAACCTCTCGAGATATCATGAAACCAACACCTACACCATGTGGTACATGCAACATACAGCCAGTGTGTTGCTGACATGTGGTACATGCAACATACAGCCAGTGTCTTGCTAACATGTGGTACATGCAACATACAGCCAGTGTCTTGCTAACATGTGGTACATGCAACATACAGCCAGTGTCTTGCTAACATGTGGTACATGCAACATACAGCCAGTGTGTTGCTAACATGCACAGGAGGTAACTTCTCCTGTGCCACACGTCCTCCTCAGTTACTTACTGATGTTGGGGAACTAGGATGGTCCTCACACACTATCATCACACCACTGCTGCATCCTGGCCACCTGCTACTAAGGAATCTTACCGTACTACATAAGAAAAAAGGTTTATGTTCTATGAAAGTGCGCGTTCATATGCACTTTGTTCGTATTCATATACTCCGCGTTGTACAGTTAGGTACGGTAAAATGCTATCTGCTGGCTGTGTGAGCTTGATGGGAAATGGCCGGTGTAGACCCCGTTGCTCACCAACGTGAGACGAAGGGTATTCGAGTACTTAGTATTCAAACAGTCAATTTATTATCTGGGACGATCATAGCCTGTCATTATCGCTCCTGCCTGTTGCACAAGGGTCCCGGGTTCGATCCTGGCTGTAGGAGGTTTGTATGTTTTCTGAAGGTGCGCGTTCATGTCTAGTTTGTTCGTATATATATTTAATGTATGTTTTTATGTATGATATCACAATACCCTCCAACAGCCAGGACTCGAACCCAGAACCTTTTAGCGTTCCTGTGTACCATGCAAAAGGTCCTGGGTTCGAATCCTGGCTGTTGGAGGGTATTATGTGTTATATGAAAGTGCGCGTTCGTATATATATATATATATATATATATATATATATATATATATATATATATATATATATATATATATATATATATCCTCTCGTCAATCGCCACCTACTGATATCTCGAATATTGTGTAAAGGTTTAACAGAATTATGTTATTCAAAATAGTTTACCATTCTGTATACGGTAATATTTTCTTATAGATTAGCATAATTGGGATTTCTTTCATTCCTTCCATTGGAAATAACTATTTGTGTAAATCTGATGTGTCATCCTTGGTGAAATATGTATGTACGAACTCTTGATTTTTGCCAAATAAACTTAATTTGCAACTCACCATAGCAACAAGGAACTAGCCAGCGAAACTAGCAACTATTGTACAAAATAATTACATGGTCCATCACTTTTAAGGTTCAGATTATACTCTCTATGTAGATTATTGGTCATATTTTTCATAAGTAATACAGACTACTAACATGACCTAGAAACCTACATATGGAATTTGAGACCAATTTTACAAGTGGACGTGTTATGTGCTTTCATCTATGCAGCCTTTACGAACGCAAGAAATAATTATGATTTAGTTGTTTACGGATACAATCACTGAACAAGCATTTAGAATACTAATGCTGAATAACAACAAAGATTGCATAGTTTATGTTGGGAGCCAACAATTGGTCGTGCTCTCCGGCCAATAGCCGGCGGCTTCTAAACGGCTGAGCAGCGTACTAATGCTTTCTAGTACTACAGTGTGAGTGGTCTGGCCCACCTGCAGGTATTATTGTCCATCTGAAGCAGGTCTAGAAGCCACTTGACTACATTTCAAAGGTATTTTACTGTAAATATAAACAACTGAAGTGTTGCATATGATCACTTAAGGACAGGTAAGAGGCCTTGTACCCTTTCTTAGAAATAGGTTCCGGGGTAACTGCTACTGACAGAAACCCCCAGCTCCAACATATATAAACATACACACACACACACACACACAACGCTGAAATGACCCGACAAACACTAAACAGTCGACCTCCCAATTCAATCTTAAATTCCGGCCAACCAGAGGGACACCCATGAGAAACTACACTCCCCAGACAAACACGAGTTACACTCGACATTATCCATCACTACAACACTACAAATACAGTTTCAACAAATCCCAAGACCCTACATGCCCATGATGGAACTATCACAAAAGACACTGAACGCTTACTACTCAGTTGTCCTTCACTCTCTGCACATAAACACACACCCAGAAAAACGCAACTCTTTTTTGTATGTAATCCAGACCAGTGTATGTAGCCAACTTCCTGAGTGTTGCAGGATCTTCTTATGGACAGAAGAAATCCTGAGGCATACGTTTGTTGAGTGTACCTGGAAAATTATATGGTAAGATGTTGATTGAAAAGGTGAAGGCATGTACAGAGCATCAGATTGGGGAGGAACAGTGAGGTTTCACAAGTTGTAGGGATGTGTGGATCACGTGTTTACTTTCAAGAATGTGGGTGAGAAATATTTAGAAAAACAGATGGATTTGTATGCCGCATTTATGGATCTAAAGCACGCATATGATAAAGTTGATGGAGATGCTTTTTGGTAAGTCTTAAGAATATCTGGTGTGGGAGGTAAACTGCTAGAAGCAGTGAGAATTTCTATCAAGGGTGTAAGGCATGTGTGCGAGTAGGAAGAGAGGGGAGTGATTGGTTCTCAGTGAAGGCCGGTCTGCGGCAGGGGTGTGTGATGTCTCCATTGTTGTTTAATTTGTTTATGGATGGGGTGGTTAGGGAGATAAATTCAAGAATTTTGGAGGGAAGCGCGAGTGTGCAGTCTGTTGGGGATGAGAGGGGCCTGGGAAGTGAGTTAGTTGTTCGCTGATGATACAGAGCTGGTGGCTTATTCGAGTGAGAAACTGCAGAAGTTACTGACTGAGTTTGGTAAAGCGTGTGAAAGGAGAAAGTTGAGAGTAAATATGAATAAGAGCAAGGTTATTAGGCTCAGCAGAATTGAGCGACATGTTACTTGGGATGTAAGATTGAATGGAGAAAAATTGGAGGAAAGTGTTTTAGATATCTGGGAGTGGACTTGGCAGCGAATGGAACCATGGAAGCGGAAGTGAGTCACGGGGTTGGGGAGGGGGCGAAGGTTCTGGGGGGCGAAAAAGAATGTGTAGAAGGCGAGAACGTTATCTCGAAAAGCAAAAACGGGTATGTTTGAAGGTATAGTGGTTCCAACAATGTTATATGGTTGCGAGGCGTGGGCTATAGATAGGATTGTGCAGAGGAGGGTGGATGTGTTGGAAATGAAATGTTTGAGGACAATATGTGGTGTGAGGTGGTTTGATCGAGTAAGTAATGAAAAGATAAGAGACGTGTGGTAAATAAAAGTGTGGTTGAGAGAGCAGAAGAGGGTGTGTTGAAGTGGTTTGGATATATGGAGAGAATGAATGAGGAAAAGTTGACAAAGAGGATATATATGTCAGAAGTAGATGGAACAAGGAAAAGCGGGAAACCAAAATGAAGGTGGAAGGATAGAGCGAAAAAGTTTTTGAGCGATCGGGGTCTGAAAATACAGGAGGGTGTGAGTCGTGCAAGGAATAGAGTGCATTGGAATGATGTGTTATACTGGCGTCGACGTGCTGTCAGTGGATTGAACCAGGGCATGTGAAGCATCTGGTGTAAACCATGGAAAGCCTTGTGGAACCTGGATGTGGATAGGGAGCTGTGGTTTCGATGCATTACACATGACAGCTAGAGACTGGATGTGAGCAGATGTGGTTTTTTTTCGTATGTTTCCTGGCGCTACTTCGCTGACGAAAGGTGTGGCGATGCTGAAGCCTTCAGAAAGGTCTTGGGTAACCTAAGAGTCTTTCAGAGAAATTGGTCTTGAAGTAATTATTTGTAAAAATGAATTTATAATAAGACAATTTTTGATTAGTCATTCTATTTAAAGAAAGTAATATATAAGCTAATGATAATAAATACTGCATTCTATTATAACCATTTCTATTCCGTTCACTTACATTTAGGTATTTTACTCTCGTGAAAGTAAAAATTACCTGTGACGATGATTGCCAACGAATACTCTGACTGGTACCATGATACAAGGCCCAGAGTTCCTTATCATTATGACACAGACTTAACTTGTATATACAGGGTGTAGTCAAACTCCCAACCCCTATGACCATCATATAAAGCATATAGAAATTTGTGTACGGCAGAGCTTAAGAAGTTTAAAGTTCACGATGCTGGATCAATAATAATCGTTTTAGCTCCTGATCTATTCAAACAAAGAATTCAAGTCTTCTCTCATATTGAGCTGCCCTTCAGAATGCGCTCATGCATTCATTTAACCTAAAAAAAGTCTCGGTTAATGTTCAGCATATCTAAGAATCAATGTCTGTTAAATTACATGAATTTCCATTGTTATTGGCTGCTGAGTTTCCATCATTTTGGGCTGCTTAATATCAGATTGAAATGTCATCAGTGTGACGGTATTCATGTTTATGCCAGTTTACCATAACATCGTTTCTATTGGCATTGTGATACTCTCTCTCTCTCTCTCTCTCTCTCTCTCTCTCTCTCTCTCTCTCTCTCTCTCTCTCTCTCTCTCTCAGAAATACTTAGCGTCTGGAAGACGCACAAACAGGTGGAAAAACAGTGGTCCAAAAATGGTTACTGAACTATCTTTCCTAATAAATGGCTTTGTCATACAAGTAAAGTCTATTGGACCGAGGACTTTGTTTGGTCAACTGAATTTGCAAAGGTATTAGTTGTACCGCATAACAATAATATAAATGCAGATATCCCAGGCGTTTGCAAACAGATGATATATCTCTCAACGACGGATATTATGAATTGTACACATATTTCTCTTAATGACGTATCTCATCATCATATGCCACATGACATGTAGTATAATCTAGAAACTCAGGTTACATCAGCTACATTGCATCAGCCAGCAGGATATCGTTTTCTTTGACAGTTTCAAGATGTTCTAAAGTTTGGATGACTTTGGCTTTAGAGAAGAGTCAAGTCAGGAATTATTAAGTTAATATTAATACTCTATGCTTGTACTGCTGAGGTAAGCAATATATTTACTTTAAACTGAACATCAATATTTTGTTTAAAACATTTTGTTGGTCCAACAATGACGCTAAAGCCAAATTTTAAGTGAAGGTTCGGAGGAAAGAGCTGTATAAATACACACAACAACAACATCTGCCGCAGACGACCATCGGCCCTCAAGAACTACTGTCTTTCTCATTGTTTCATTCAACTATCATCGTTAGTTTTTTGTTTTATAACTCAATTGCATTTGGTAAGTGTGTAAAGGGGCCATTGCTTAGGTTGAGTAACTACATTTTGTACTGTCATACGGTTATGTCCAAACTAGAGATGAAAATGTGACTTCCGAACTTTTCTCCCGGCAAGATTACGGTACGTTTGTACTATAGCCTAACCAAATGGAACCTGACGTGAGGTAACAGGGTACAAAAACGTTAAGACAAACTTAAAATGATTTGAATTATCATTATATTTGATATTCCCTCGGAAATATGCTGGTTGCTCCCATGATGGACTGTTGGTTGAATTGTGGTGATGGTTAAGGAAGATGATATGGTGAGTGTCCTTGTGACCCCAACATCAGACAAATATATTGGTATATTTCTATCGGTCCAGCTACTAGATGGTGTTTATTCGTTTTCGTGATATTTTACAAATGTCTTACGTTAAGTAATCCTTCATCTTACCTTGTATACATGATCATCACCACTATTGCATTATGTAATATTTACTGAAATATAAAGCTCTGCAGTGTTACCCGAGTCAGTAAACATTACCATTGCAGAACAAAATTCCAAATATGTGATTCACAGTTGAACTTGTTATGTTTTGTATTTGATGTTGGCTGTATGTAAGATATTAATGATTTTGTATACTTTAGATTATTGGGTAAAAGCTGTAGTTTATTTAGGATGATTTGGCATGTTGAATGAGAGTCCTGCAGAATGGTATGGTGGAAAAGAAAGAGGTAGCAGTTGTTGGCATACACTACTACTTTTCCTTAGTAGTAGTGGTAGTCGTAGTAGGGGGGTGGCAGGCAGCCACCTACCAGGGAGGTACCACTGCCTGGGTCTCGGGAGGGATAGTGACAGCAGCATAGTGACCCAGTACTGCGGTATTTGTTAATGCATCATAGGCTCAGATATCTGCCTTGTTTTCCCATGCTTCAACCTCATGTCAGGTGCTGGCATCCATCCCCAGTCACACTTTTTTCATACACTTTATGTGATAACACATAACACACATCTTTCTCTTTTATTTACCTTACTTTACAAATTGTACAGTCCATGGCAGTAGAGCAGTCAATATCTCTAGCACTGATTCAGGGTGGCGCCACCAGTCATGAGGGTGTGAGCCCAGGGCCAAGAGCATCTCCAACAACTGTAATTCATCCTTTCCAACCTGATCAATCTTTTGCTAACCTTCCATCTGATAAAGCGGTCTTTTTTGGCACCCTGTTTTCCTTTAACTCAACTTTGGATAATACCACTCTATCCTGGAAACCTTACATGATCAGTATCACAAAGTCTGCTTCTTTAAGGCTAGGAGTTTTGTACAGGTGCCATGATTATTTTTCTTGTGAGCAACTGTTTCACATTTAGATATGTTTCATTCGTGCAAGTATGAAATACTGTTCTGACATTTGGGGATGGCTCATCCTCCATCTTTCTATTAACTAGAGTGGAATCAAAAGCCTTCGGTGCATTATTACATGACAGCTGGAGACTGAGGGTGAACGAATGGGGCCTTTGTTGTCTTTTCCTAGCACTACCTCGCACACATGAGGGGGGAGGGGGTTGTTATTCCATGTGTGGCGAGGTGGCGATGGGAATGAATAAAGGCAGACAGTATGAATCATGTACATGTGTATATATGTATATGTCTGTGTGTGTATATATATGTATACATTGAGATGTATAGGTATGTATATTTGCATGTGTGGATGTGTATGTAAATACATGTGTATGTGGGTGGGTTGGGCCATTCTTTCGTCTGTTTCCTAGCGCTACCTTGCTAACGCAGGAGACAGCGACAAAGCAAAATAAAATATACTAGTATGGTGGGCAGATATGACTGAAAAACTGTTAAAGCTGGGTTTTTTATTATGGGAGAGGGTGTGAAAGGAGAAACTTGGGAGTAAATGTAAATTAAAGCAAGGTTATTAGGTTGAGCAGTGAAATGAGAGAAGTTATTTGGAGTATGAATTTGAATGGATAAAACTTGGATACCTATCCCTGGGAATAGGGGAGAAAGAATACTTCCCATGCATTCCTCATGTGTTTTGAAAGGTGACTAAAGGGAACAGGAGTGGGGGGCTAGAGACCCTCCCCTCCTTGTATTCTAACTTTTTAAATGGGGAAACAGAAGGAGTCACATGGGGAGTACTTATCCTCCTCGAGAGCTCAGATTGGGGTGTCTAAATGTGTGTGGTTGTAACCAAGATGAGAGAAAAGGAGAGATAGGTAGTATGTTTGAGGAAAGGAACCTGGATGTTTTGGCTCTGAGTGAAACGAAGCTCAAGGATAAAGGGGAAGAGTGGTTTGGGAATGTTTTGGGAGTAAAGTCAGGGGTTGGTGAGAGGACAAGAGCAAGGGAAGGAGTAGCAATGCTCCTGAAACAGGAGTGGTGGGAGTATGTCACAGAGTGTAAGGAGGTAAACTCTAGATTGTTATGGGTAAAACTGAAAGTGGATGAATAGAGATGGGTGATTATTGGTGCCTGTGCACCTGGACATGAGAAGCAAGTGTTTTGGGAGCACCTGAGTGAGTGTGTTAGTAGTTTTGATACACAAGACCGGGTTATAGTGATGGGTGATTTGAATCCAAAGGTGAGTAATGTGGCAGTTGAGGGAATAATTGGTGTACATGGGGTGTTCAGTGTTGTAAATGGAAATGGTGAAGAGCTTGTAGATTTGTGTGCTGAAAAGTGACTGGTGATTGGGAATACCTGGTTTAAAAAGAGAGATATACATAAGTATACGTATGTAAGTAGGAGAGATGTCCAGAGAGCATTATTGGATTACATGTTAATTGATAGGCGTGCGAAAGAGAGACTTTTGGATGTTAATGTGCTGAGAGGTGCAACTGGAGAGATGTCTGATCATTATCTTGTGGAGGCAAAGGTGAAGATTTGAAGAGGTTTTCAGAAAAGAAGAGAGAATGTTGGGGTAAAGAGAGTGGTGAGAGTAAGTGATCTTGGGAAGGAGACTTGTGTGAGGAAATACCAGGAGAGACTGAGTGTAGAATGGAAGAAGGTGAGAGCAAAGGACGTAAGGGGAGTGGGGGTTGGAATGGGATGTATTTAGGGAAGCAGTGATAACTTGCGCAAAAGATGCCTGTGGCATGAGAAACGAGGGAGGTGGGCAGATTAGAAGTTTTGATTTAGTAGTTTTGATACACAAGACCGGGTTATAGTGATGGGTGATTTGAATCCAAAGATGAGTAATGTGGCAGTTGAGGGAATAATTGGTGTACATGGGGTGTTCAGTGTTGTAAATGGAAATGGTGAAGAGCTTGTAGATTTGTGTGCTGAAAAATGACTGGTGATTGGGAATACCTGGTTTAAAAAGAGATATATACATAAGTATACGTATGTAAGTAGGAGAGATGTCCAGAGAGCGTTATTGGATTACATGTTAATTGATAGGCGTGCGAAAGAGAGACTTTTGGATGTTAATGTGCTGAGAGGTGCAACTGGAGAGATGTCTGATCATTATCTTGTGGAGGCGAAGGTGAAGATTTGAAGAGGTTTTCAGAAAAGAAGAGAGAATGTTGGGGTAAAGAGAGTGGTGAGAGTAAGTGATCTTGGGAAGGAGACTTGTGTGAGGAAATACCAGGAGAGACTGAGTGTAGAATGGAAGAAGGTGAGAGCAAAGGACGTAAGGGGAGTGGGGGTTGGAATGGGATGTATTTAGGGAAGCAGTGATAACTTGCGCAAAAGATGCCTGTGGCATGAGAAACGAGGGAGGTGGGCAGATTAGAAAGGGTAGTGAGTGTTGGGATGAAAAAGTAAGATTATTAGTGAAAGACAAGAGAGAGGCACTTGGACGATTTTTGCTGGGAAAATGCAAATGACTAGGAGATGTATGAAAGAGAGAGGCAGGAGGTCAAGAGAAAGGTGCAAGAGGTGAAAAAGAGGGCAAATGAGAGTTGGGGTGAGAGAGTATCATTAAATTTTAGAGAGAATAAAAAGATGTTTTGGAAGGAGTTGAATAAAGTGCGTAAGACAATAGAACAAATGGGAACATCGGTGAAGGGGGCAAATGGGGAGGTAATAACAAGTAGTGGTGATGTGAGAAGGAGATGGAGTGAGTATTTTGAAGGTTTGTTGAATGTGTTAGATGATAGACTGGCAGATATAGGGTGTTTTGGTCGAGGTGGTGTGCAAAGTGAGAGGGTTAGGGAGAATGATTTGGTAAACAGAGAAGAGGTGGTAAAAGCTTTGCAGAAAGTGAAATCCGGTGAGGCGGCAGGTTTGGATGGTACTGCAGTGGAATTTATTAAAAAAAGGGGGCGGCTGTGTTGTTGACGCGGTGGTGAGGATATCTAATTTATGTGTGACTCACAGTGAGGTGACATAGGATTGGCGGAATGCATGTATAGTGCCATTGTACAAAGGCAAAGGGGATAAAGGTGAGTGCTTGAGTTACAGAGGTATAAGTTTGTTGAGTATTCCTGGGAAATTATATGGGAGGGTATTGATTGAGAGGGTGAAGGCATGTACAGAGCATCAGACTGGGGAAAAGCAGTGTGGTTTCAGAAGTGGTAGAGGATGTGTGGATCAGGTGTTTGCTTTGAAAAATGTATGTGAGAAATACTTAGGAAAGCAAATGGATTTGTATGTAGCATTTATGGATCTGGAGAAGGCATATGATAGAGCTGATAGAGATGCTCTGTGGAAGGTATTAAGAATATATGGTTTGGGAGGCAAGTTGCTAGAAGCAGTGAAAAGCTTTTACCAAGGATGTAAGGCATGTGTACGAGTAGGAAGAGAGGAAAGTGATTGGTTCTCAGTGAATGTCGGTTTGTGGCAGGGGTGAGTGATGTCTCCATGGTTGTTTTATTTGTTTTTGGATGGGGTTGTTAAGGAGGTGAATGCAAGAGTTTTGGAGAGAGGGGTGAATATGCAGTCCGTTGTGGATAAACGGGCTTAGGAAGTGAGTCAGTTGTTGTTTGCTGATGATACAGTGCTGGTGGCTGATTCAGCTGAGAAACTGCAAAAGCTGGTGACCGAGTTTGGTAAAGTATGTGAAAGAAGAAAACAGAGAGTAATTGTGAATAAGAGCAAGGTTATTAGGTACAGTAGGGTTGAGGGACAAGTCATTTGGGAGACAAGTTTGAATTGAGAAAAACTGGAGGTAGTGAAGTGTTTTATATATCTGTGAGTGGATTTGGCAGCAGATGGAACCATGGAAGCAGAAGTGAGTCACAGGATGGGGAAGGGGATGAAAGTTCTGGGAGCATTGAAAAATGTGTGGAAGGTGAGAACATTATCTCAGAAAGCAAAAATGGGTATGTTTGAAGGAACAGTGGTTCCAACAATGTTATATGGTTGCGAGGTGTGGGCTGTAGATAGAGTTGTGTGGAGGAGGGTAGATGTTTTGGAAATGATATGTTTGAAGACAGTATGTGGTGTGAGATGGTTTGATCGAGTAAGTAATGAAAGGGTAAGAGAGATGTGTGGTAATAAAAAGAGTGTGATTGAGTGAGCAGAAGAGGGTGTTTTGAAATGGTTTGGTCACATGGAGAGAATGAGTGAGGACAGATTGACAAAGAGGATATATGTGTCATAGGTTGAGGGAACAAGGAGAAATGGGAGACCAAATTGGAAGTTGAAGGATGGAGTGAAAAAGATTTTGAGCGATCGGGGCCTGAACATGCAGGAGGGTGAAAGGCGTGCAAGGAATAGAGTGAATTGGAACGATGTGGTATACCGGGGTTGATGTGCTGTCAGTGGATTGAACCAGGGCATGTGAAGCGTCTGGGGTAAACCATGGAAAGTTTTGTTGGACCTGGATGTGGAAAGGGAGCTGTGGTTTCGGTGCATTATACATGACAGCTAGAGACTGAGTGTGAATGAATATGGCCTTTGTTGTCTTTTCCTAGCACTACCTCGCATGCATGCGGAGGGGAGGGGGTTGTCATTTCATGTGTGGCAGGGTGGCGATGGGAATGAATAAAGGTAGCAAGTATGAGTTATGTACATGTGTGTATATGTATATGTCTGTGTATGTATGCAAATGTATGCGTTGAAATGTATAGGTATGTATGTGTGTGTGTGTGTGTTTGTGGACGTGTATATATATACATGTGTATGTGGGTGGGTTGGCCCTTTCTTTCGTCTGTTTCCTTGCACTACCTTGGAGGGAGACAGCAACAAAGTACAATGAATGAATATATAGTAAATAAGAATTTGGAGGAAATGGAACCATGGGAGCTGAAGTGAGCTTTAAGGTGAGTGAAGGAACAAAGGTCTAGGATGCATCGAGAAATGTGTAGAAAGAAAGGTCACTGTCTTTAAGGGCAGCGATGGGTGTTTTTGATGGTATTATAGCCATGTAAGTGCCACATGGATGTAGGGCATGGGCCTTAGATAAAAAAGAAGGATAGGGTGAATGTGTTGGAAATTTGACTTTTGGGGACAGAATGAGTTGTATGAAAGGTTGATTGAATAAGAATTGATAGTTAAGAGAGAGATGTGATAGTAAGAGGATGAGAAAGCTTAAGACTGTGTGATGAAATGGTTTGGACATTAGTGGATGAATGAGAAAGTGATAACTAAGAGGGTATACGTATCAGAAGTTTAGTGAGCAAGAAAAAGGGGAAAACCAAGGAGGAGGTGTAAGGATGGAACGAAGGATGTTTTAAAGGCTTGGGGCATGAACATGCAATGTGGTGTGATGTGTGTGAGGGATACAGCACATTGTAGGAATGTTGTATACATGGTTCGTCATGCTGTCAGAGTGCTGAACCATTGCATATGAAGCGGTTGGGGGAAACCAAAGAAAGGTAAGTGGGGTTCTGATTGTGGATAGGGAACTGTAGTTTTGGTGCATTATACATGACAGCTAGAGAGTAGATGTGAATGAATAAGGCAATTTTATTGTCTGCTCCTGACACTACCTCGCTGATGTGGGAAATGGTAAACATACTTGAAGTATGAAGTCTGTTGGGGATGAGAGAGCTTGGGAAGTGAGTCAGTTGTTGTTCGCTGATGATACAGCGCTGGTGGCTGATTCATGTGAGAAACTGCAGAAGCTGGTGACTGAGTTTGGAAAAGTGTGTGGAAGAAGAAAGTTAAGAGTAAATGTGAATAAGAGCAAGGTTATTAGGTACAGTAGGGTTGAGGGTCAAGTCAATTGGGAGGTGAGTTTGAATGGAGAAAAACTGGAGGAAGTGAAGTGTTTTAGATATCTGGGAGTGGATCTGGCAGCGGATGGAACCATGGAAGCGGAAGTGGATCATAGGGTGGGGGAGGGGGCGAAAATCCTGGGAGCCTTGAAGAATGTGTGGAAGTCGAGAACATTATCTCGGAAAGCAAAAATGGGTATGTTTGAAGGAATAGTGGTTCCAACAATGTTGTATGGTTGCGAGGCGTGGGCTATGGATAGAGTTGTGCGCAGGAGGATGGATGTGCTGGAAATGAGATGTTTGAGGACAATGTGTGGTGTGAGGTGGTTTGATCGAGTGAGTAATGTAAGGGTAAGAGAGATGTGTGGAAATAAAAAGAGCGTGGTTGAGAGAGCAGAAGAGGGTGTTTTGAAGTGGTTTGGGCACATGGAGAGGATGAGTGAGGAAAGATTGACCAAGAGGATATATGTGTCGGAGGTGGAGGGAACAAGGAGAAGAGGGAGACCAAATTGGAGGTGGAAAGATGGAGTGAAAAAGATTTTGTGTGATCGGGGCCTGAACATGCAGGAGGGTGAAAGGAGGGCAAGGAATAGAGTGAATTGGAGCGATGTGGTATACCGGGGTTGACGTGCTGTCAGTGGATTGAAGCAAGGCATGTGAAGCGTCTGGGGTAAACCATGGAAAGCTGTGTAGGTATGTATATTTGCGTGTGTGGACGTATGTATATGCATGTGTATGGGGGGGGGGGGTTTGGGCCATTTCTTTCGTCTGTTTCCTTGCGCTACCTCGCAAACGCGAGAGACAGCGACAAAGTATAATAAAAAAAAAAAAAATACTTGAAGAAAAAGCATTATTCATGACAGCTGTGTGTAAGTGAGGCATTTTTATGTCTTTTCATGATACTGCCATGCCAAGTTGGAAGAAGCAGTTGTTTATATAATGATACCTTATTTTGATGGATTATCTTTTTTGGCTCAAAATTCCTTATTGTGTTATAGTATTTGGATGCGTGCTCGCCTCTTTGGTCTGACTACATGAAAACAAAACAGAATTGCTTCTGGACACTGTCTTAGAGAAAACTAATTCAGTTTTCAAAACCCACACTGGGAATTATAATTTTCGAGATATGTAAAGCCTGTTTATATTTTTTTTGAAAATTGGGTGTTTGCATTTATTCCCAAGTAGGAACATTAACATGCTAATATTTTAGTGGAATTAGCTCATTTTAGATCTTTTCATACTCTTTTACTGTTCTTCCAGGTTGTCAGGAACATAATCAGTCACTATGACAATCATCCGAGTGACTCGTGCTGTACCAGGGATTCACAACATGTTTAGGGTAACTCGTGTTCCCAAGTGCCTGACCCATACTCCTACCATGGCCCCAACTTGTACCCGTTGCTTCTACCGTGGAGCAGGGGGACGACGTGACCCCTTCACTCAAATGGAGGAATTTATGAGAGATATGGAAAGAAAGTTTAAGAGGGATATTGATAGCAGTTTGAATTCATTTTTTCGAGATGTAAGTACATTATGTTTCATTGAGCATTAAATTAAAAAACTTACCCATGTTTTAAATTGCCTCATTACTAGGGTCTAAACTTCTGGAAACTACAGTCATTTGTTTCAGATTTGACAGTTTTAGGGCTGAGCAGGATGTGGGTGTTAGACTGGAGGAAGCAAGGAGGGGAAGGCCAAGAAGAGGATGAAATGATGAATAAAAGAGGTTTTGTGGTATTTGGGCCTGCTTTCTGACAGTAGTCCAATATACCCATAGTTATTTTTTCTTGATAGAGCTTACACACTTATTAAAGTCTAAGAAATTTGTTATACATGCCTTCCTTTCCTTAAATTTGTATTCTCTCTCAATTAGGTAGTTACTCCAAGTAGTCATTCATTTGCTTCTTGTTTTCTTTTCCACTGTATTACAGATCATGTCTGTTAGAAATGCTCTACTATAATTTTGTGCAGCTTGCTGATATGCTTTTGTAAAGATATGCACTTTGTTATCTTCCACTCCCTTGCACTTTGTTCTCTTTCACTCCCTTGACACTTCTTTTCTCCCGCAACCCAATTAATACCATTTCTAGAGGTGTTTCAAGCTCTGCACATTTCTTAAACCAATATTGAAAAACCACATCAAGACTATGAGCCTTTTATGGATGAAGGCCCTCATGTAGTCTGCTTATGTCATTTCCATCTCACTTGTGTTGAGGTTGTAGTGTCTTCCATTTTGAAAACACTTGAATTTGTCATTCAGCTATTTGCACATCATTATATCAGCTTGTATAGTTCTTATATAAGTATGTCTCGGGAGGCTGCAGTTACAATCAGAAGTTCTCATCGAGGACAAGGGAAAGAAACATAGCCTGAAAGAAATGAAATTGATTCAGCCAGTAAGATGTTTGAAACCACAGATAATTCAAATGAAGGTCTCATTGTTGTTTCTGTTGAGTGTATGCAGTGGTAGCTTTTTATTAAGGTGAACAAAAAAGTTGAGATAGGGATCTCATCTGACAATTCGGCCCTTTATTTTGAAAAGTAAATGATTACAAAGAACCCAGAAAGAGATGGAGATAGTTGGTGATTGAGCTGTTACGTAATGGGGATATTTCAAATGGTGGTACTAGTGATATTGTTGATTAAATGTGCTGGAAGCATTTTATTTGAAAACAATAAAGGGTCAATGAAGACAGATCTCACATGATTATTCAATGTTGCATGTGAAGAAAATGACTTATGAAGCACATTATTTTGTGTTGTAGAGTCATTTTCTCACACTGCACTATTGTTGAAGATTAATTAGAGTTGTCTGGTAATGAATGAACGTGGCACAAGGAAGTAAATTTACAAAATGATATGATTGATAAGAGAATGGACTAAAGGCAAGCAAATATGAATATGTACATGTGTATGTATGTATATGTCTGTGTATGTGTGTATTGGTGCATATGCACCTGGGCATGAGAAGAAAGATCATGAGAGGCAAGTGTTTTGGGAGCAGCTGAGTAAGTGTGTTAGTAGTTTTGATACACGAGACTGGGTTATAGTGATGGGTGATTTGAATGCAAAGGTGAGTAATGTGGCAGTTGAGGGAATAATTGGTGTACATGGGGTGTTCAGTGTTGTAAATGGAAATGGTGAAGAGCTTGTAGATTTATGTGCTGAAAAAGGACTGGTGATTGGGAATACCAGGTTTAAAAAGAGAGATATACATAAGTATACGTATGTAAGTAGGAGAGATGGCCAGAGAGCATTATTGGATTACGTGTTAATCAATAGGCGCGTGAAAGAGAGACTTTTGGATGTTAATGTGCTGAGAGGTGCAACTGGAGAGATGTCTAATCATTATCTTGTGGAGGCGAAGGTGAAGATTTGTGGAGGTTTTCAGAAAAGGAGAGAGAATGTTGGGGTGAAGAGAGTGGTGAGAGTAAGTGAGCTTGGGAAGGAGACTTGTGTGAGGAAGTACCAGGAGAGACTGAGTACAGAATGGAAAAAGGTGAGAGCAAAGGACATAAGGGGAGTGGGGGAGGAATGGGATGTATTTAGGGAAGTAGTGATGGCTTGCGCAAAAGATACTTGTGGCATGAGAAGCTTGGGAGGTGGGCAGATTAGAAGGGGTAGTGAATAGTGGGATGAAGAAGTAAGATTATTAGTGAAAGATAAGAGAGAGGCATTTGGACGATTTTTGCAGGGAAATAATGCAAATGACTGGGAGATGTATAAAAGAAATAGGCAGGAGGTCAAGAGAAAGGTGCAAGAGGTGAAAAAGAGGGCAAATGAAAGTTGGGGTGAGAGAGTATCATTACATTTTAGGGAGAATAAAAAGATGTTTTGGAAGGAGGTAAATAAAGTGTGTAAGACAAGGGAACAAATGGGAACTTCAGTGAAGGGGGCTAATGGGGAGGTGATAACAAGTAGTGGTGATGTGATAAGGAGATGGAGTGAGTATTTTGAAGGTTTGTTGAATGTGTTTGATGATAGAGTGGCAGATTTATGGTGTTTTTGTTGAGGTGGTGTGCAAAGTGAGAGGGTTAGGGAAAATGATTTGGTAAACAGAGAAGAGGAAGTAAAAGCTCAGCAGAAGATGAAAGCCAGCAAGGCAGCTGGTTTGGATGTTATTGCAGTGGAATTTATTAAAAACAGGGTTGACTGTATTGTTGACTGGTTGGTAAGGTTATTTAATGTATGTATGACTCATGGTGAGGTGCCTGATGATTGGCGGAATGCTTGCATAGTGCCGTTGTACAAAGGCAAAGGGGATAAAAGTGAGTGCTCAAACTACAGAGGTATAAGTTTGTTGAGTATTCCTGGGAAATTATATGGGAGGGTATTGATTGAGAGGGTGAAGGCATGTACAGAGCATCAGATTGGGGAAGAGCAGTGTGGTTTCATAAGTGGTAGGGGATGTGTGGATCAGGTGTTTGCTTTGAAGAATGTATGTCAGAAATACTTAGAAAAGGAAATGGATTTGTATGTAGCATTTATGGATGTGGAGAAGGCATATGATAGAGTTGATAGAGATGCTCTGTGGAAGGTATTAAGAATATATGGTGTGGGAGGCAAGTTGTTAGAAGCAGTGAAAAGTTTTTATCGAGGATGTAAGGCATGTGTACGGGTAGAAAGAGAGGAAAGTGATTGGTTCTCAGTGAATGTAGGTTTGCTGCAGGGGTGTGTGATGTCTCCATGGTTGTTTAATTTGTTTATGGATGGGGTTGTTAGGGAGGTGAATGCAAGAGTTTTGGAAAGAGGGGCAAGATGCAGTCTGTTGTGGATGAGAGAGCTTGGGAAGTGAGTCAGTTGTTGTTCGCTGATGATACAGCACTGGTGGCTGATTCATGTGAGGAACTGCAGAAGCTGGTGACTGAGTTTGGTAAAGTGTGTGAAAGAAGAAAGCTGAGAGTGAATGTGAATGAGAGCAAGGTTATTAGGTACAGTAGGGTAGAGGGACAAGTCAATTGGAAGGTAAGTTTGAATGGAGAAAAACTGAAGGAAGTGAAGTGTTTTAGATATCTGGGAGTGGATTTGGCAGCTGATGGAACCATGGAAGCGGATTTGGCAGTGGATGGAACCATGGAGGTGGAAGTGAATCATAGGGTGGGGGAGGGGGCGAAAGTTCTGGGAGTGTTGAAGATGTGTGGAGGTCAAGAACATTATCTTGGAAAGCAGAAATGGGTATGTTTGAAGGAATAGTGGTTCCAACAATGATATATGGTTGCGAGATGTGGGCTATGGATAGAGATGTGCCTAGGAGGGTGGAGGTGCTAGAAATGAGATGTTTAGGGACAACATGTGGTGTTAGGTGGTTTGATCGAGTAAGTAATAATAGGGTAAGAGAGATGTTTGGTAATAAAAAGAGTGTGGTTGAGAGAGCAGAAAGAGGGTGTTTTGAAATGGTTTGGTCACATGGAGAGAATGAGTGAGGGAAGATTGACAAAGAGGATATATGTGTCAGAGATGGAGGGAATGAGAAGTGGGAGACCAAATTGGAGGTGGAAAGATGGAGTTAAAAAGATTTTGAGTGATTGGAGCCTGAACATGGAGGAGGGTGAAAGGCGTGCAAGGAATAGAGTGAATTGGAATGATGTGGTATACCAGGGTCGACGTGCTGTCAATGGATTGAACCAGGGCATGTGAAGCGTCTGGGGTAAACCATGGAAAGTTCTGTGGGGCCTGGATGTGGAAAGGGAGCTGTGGTTTCGGTACATTATCACATGACAGCTAGAGACTGAGTGTGAACGAATGTGGCCTTTGTTGTCTTTTCCTAGCGCTACCTCGCGCACATGAGGGGGGAGGGGGTTGTTATTTCATGTGTGGCGGGGTGGCGACAGGAATGAATAAAGGCAGACTATGAATTATGTACATGTGTATATATGTATATGTCCGTGTGTGTATATGTATGTATACGTTGAGATGTATAGATATGTATATGTGCGTGTGTGGACGTGTATGTATATACATGTGTATGTGGGTGGGTTGGGCCATTTCTTTCGTCTGTTTCCTTGCGCTACTCATTATATGTGTATGTGAGTGGATGGGTTGTTCTTCATCTGTTTCCTGGCGCCACCTCGGTGATGTGGGAAATGGCAATCAAGTATAATAATGATAATGATATTAATAATAAAGAGAAAATTACTTATTATTTGGAAGGAATATTATACCATTGTCAGTAATGTGCGGGGTTAAGTCATCAAGGTATCTGTCCAAGTGGTATCATTTATGGGGGCCTGGCCATGGATGGTAATTACTGCTTTCTGTACATGTTGCTCGACACTGAATGTGTGCCAATAAGGCATTTGTTTGTTCCTTATCATACCTTACTAAGGCACAAAGGGCTGTTAGCTGTAAATAATATCCAAATTAGTTTAGTTTACAAAAATCTACTCTTATCATGGTCTGCACATGTGTTTACCACTGTACCTTGTTCCTTGTAAGAAATAGCATACAAAATCCTCTCTAAATGAATGAAATAAAGTCTTTACAGATTTTTTCCTGGTTCTACTCTAATGTGTTTCTTATACCTTTAGATATACTTCTCCTTTCATTTCATAGATCCCCCATCATATGCATCTTTTCACATTTTTAAAATACCATGATTAATGCAGTGTTTTTCTCCATGTCTAAATTTGAAATAATTTTATCACAGTTTCCGCGTTTTGGTTCGCCTTCAATAGTGCCAACATCAGAGGTTGTGCCAAAGCCAAAGCTTGGCGAAATTGAAGACATTTCCACAAGTGATAGGTACAAATTGGCCTTCAACTTTGCAAATGCAAAGCCTGAGGATGTCAAAGTCACCCTTAAAGGTAAGAAAGTTAAGCTAGGTGTAAAGTTTGTTTCCATTGAAAAAGGGGTAATGAGTAAGAAATATGATTTTAAAGTAGTTTTATATTGAATTATTTAGTTAATCTAGTGTTCAAAATCTTGATGAAATATGTATATGTAATGTTTCCATAAACTCAAAATTATACTCTCCAAAGACCAAGAAGGTATATTAGCTCTTTTTTTTTTCTTCTTTTTTTTCTTACGTTAGCTGAAACGGCACAGGCAAGTGAGACCCAAATCAAGGCCATCTTATTATCACTTATTATCCATTCAAACCGACAAAGTATAATAAAATAAATAATATTTATTTTACTTATACTTTGTCACTGTCTCCTGCTTTAGCAAGGAAGCGCAAGGAAACAGACAAAAGAATGGCCCAACCCACCCACATACACATGTATATACATACATGTCCAGACATGCACATATACATACCTATACATCTCAACGTATACATATATATATATTCACACACACAGACATATACATATATACACATGTACATAATTTATACTGTCTGCCCTTATTCATTCCTGTCACCACCCTGCCACACATGAAATAACAACCCCCTCCCCTCGCATGTGCGTGAGGTAGCACTAGGAAAATACAACAAAGGCCACATTCGTTCACACTCAGTCTCTAGCTGTCATGTAAAATGCATGGAAACCACAGCTCCCTTTGTCAGTCTCACTTGAATCAGCCCCCAGAGCTGTATCATTGGCGAACAACAACTGACTTACTTACCAGGCCCTCTCATCCCCAACAGACTGCATACTCACCCCTCTCTCCAAAACTCTAGCACTTGCCTCCTTAACTACCCCCATAACTACCCCATCCTTAAATATATCAAACAACCTTGGGGACATCACACAACCCATCCACAGACTGACCTTCACTGGGAACAAATTACTCTCCTCTCTTTCTACTCGTACACATGCCTTACATCCTTGGTAAAAACTTTTCACTGCTTCTAGTAGCTTACCTCCCACATTATATACTCTTAAGACCTTACACAAAGCATCTCTATCAACCCTCTCGTATGCCTTCTTCAGATCCATAAATGCTACATACAAATTCATTTGTTTTTGTAAGTATTTCTCACACTAATTCTTCAAAGCAAACACCCGATCCACACATCCTCTATCACTTCTGAAACCACACTGCTCTTCCCCAATCTGACACTCTGTACATACCTTCACCCTCTCAGTCAATACCCTCCCATACAACTTCTTAGGAATACTCAGCAAACTTATGCCTCTGTAGTTTGAACACTCACCTTTATCCTCTTTGCCTTTGTACAGTGGCACTGTGCATGTATTCTGCCAATCCTCAGGCACTTCACCTTGATCCCTACATACACTGAATATCCTTACCAACCAGTCAACAAAACAGACACCCCCTTTCTAAAGAAATTCTATTGCAGTACCATGCAAACCTACCACCTTGCCAGATTTCATCTTCTGCAGAGCTTTCACTAGATCTTCTTTCTTAACTGAACCATTCTCCCTGACAGTCTTACTTCACACACCACCCAGACCAAAATGCCCTACATTTACCACTCTGTTATCAAACACATTCAACAGACCTTCAAAATACTCACTCCATCTCCTCACTTCATCACTACCTGTTATTACTTCCCCCTTTGCCCCCTTCACCATTGTTCCCATTTGTTCTCTTGTCTTACCCATGTTATTTACTTCCTTCCAAAACATCTTTTTTTTTTTTCTCGCTGTCTCCCGCGTTTGCGAGGTAGCGCAAGGAAACAGACGAAAGAAATGGCCCAACCCACCCCCATACACATGTATATACATACGTCTACACACGCAAATATACATACCTACACAGCTTTCCATGGTTTACCCCAGACGCTTCACATGCCCTGATTCAATCCACTGACAGCACGTCAACCCCGGTATACCACATCGATCCAATTCACTCTATTCCTTGCCCTCCTTTCACCCTCCTGCATGTTCAGGCCCCGATCACACAAAATCTTTTTCACTCCATCTTTCCACCTCCAATTTGGTCTCCCACTTCTCCTCGTTCCCTCCACCTCCGACACATATAACCTCATGGTCAATCTTTCCTCACTCATTCTCTCCATGTGCCCAAACCATTTCAAAACACCCTCTTCTGCTCTCTCAACCACGCTCTTTTTATTTCCACACATCTCTCTTACCCTTACGTTACTTACTCGATCAAACCACCTCACACCACACATTGTCCTCAAACATCTCATTTCCAGCACATCCATCCTCCTGCGCACAACTCTATCCATAGCCCACGCCTCGCAACCATACAACAATGTTGGAACCACTATTCCTTCAAACATACGCATTTTTGCTTTCCGAGATAATGTTCTCGACTCCCACACATTCTTCAAGGCTCCCAGAATTTTCGCCCCCTCCCCCACCCTATGATCCACTTCCACTTCCATGGTTCCATCCGCTGCCAGATCCACTCCCAGATATCTAAAACACTTTACTTCCTCCAGTTTTTCTCCATTCAAACTTACCTCCCAACTGACTTGACCCTCAACCCTACTGTACCTAATAACCTTGCTCTTATTCACATTTACTCTTAACTTTCTTCTTTCACACACTTTACCAAACTCAGTCACCAGCTTCTGCAGTTTCTCATATGAATCAGCCACCAGCGCTGTATCATCAGCGAACAACAACTGACTCTCTTCCCAAGCTCTCTCATCCCCAACAGACTTCATACTTGCCCCTCTTTCCAAACCTCTTGCATTCACCTCCCTAACAACCCCATCCATAAACAAATTAAACAACCATGGAGACATCACACACCCCGTCGCAAACCTACATTCACTGAGAACCAATCACTTTCCTCTCTTCCTACACGTACACATGCCTTACATCCTCGATAAAAACTTTTCACTGCTTCTAACAACTTGCCTCCCACACCATATATTCTTAATACCTTCCACAGAGCATCGCTATCAACTCTATCATATGCCTTCTCCAGATCCATAAATGCTACATACAAATCCATTTGCTTTTCTAAGTATTTCTCACATACATTCTTCAAAGCAAACACTTGATCCACATATCCTCTACCACATCTTTTTATTCTCCCTAAAATTTTTTGATACTCTTTCACCCCAACTCTCATTTGTCCTCTTTTTCAACCTTTGCACTTTCCTCTTGACCTCCTGCTGCTTTCTTTTATACATCTCCCAGTCATTTGCACTCCTTCCTTGTACGTATCATCCAAACACCCCTCTTTTCTCTTTCACTAACAAATTTACTTCTTCCCACCACTCACTACCCTTTCTAATCTGCCTACCTCGCACCTTTCTCATGCCACATACATCTTTTGCACTTGCCATCACTGCTTTCCTCACCCACTCCCTTCATGTCATTTGCCTTCACCTTTTGCCATTCTACAATCAATCTCTCCTGGTACTTCCTCACACAAGTCTCCTTTCCAAGCTCACTTACTCTCTTTGCTCTCTTCTCCCCAACATTCTCTCTTCGTTTTTGTAAACCTGTGCAAGTCTTCACCCTCGCCTCGACAAGATAGTGGTCAGACATCCCTCCAGCTGTCCCTCTTAGCTTATTAATATCCAGAAGTCTCTCTTTTACACGCCTATCAATTAACACGTAATCCAATAATGCCCTTTGACCATCTTTCCCACTCACATATTTATACCTATGTATATTTCTCTTTTTAAACCAGGTATTCCCAATTACCAGTCTTTTTTCAGCACACAAATCCATAAGCTCTCCACCATTTCCTTTCACAACACTTAATACCCCATGTACATCAATTATACCCTCAACTGCCACATTACTCACCTTCGCATTCAAATCACTGATCACTAATACTCTGTCTCGTGCACCAAAACTGCTGACACACTCACTCAGCTGCTTCCAAAACACTTGCCTCGTGTCTTTCTTCTCATGACCAGGTGCATAAACACCTGTCTCTCGCCATCCACTTTCAGTTGTACCCACATCAATCTAGAATTTATTTCCTTACTCTCTCTCACACACACACACCCACAATTCCTCCTTGGAGTAGTGCTACTCCTTCCTTAGCTCTTGTTATCTAACCAAACCCTGACTTTACAGTAAAGGTGTATATTCTAATCTGGTCAAAATTTATTTTAGTACTTTTTCATTCATATCATTTTTATGAATAAATCATGATTTACATATTGTTTTGTAATGAATAAGCTTCTTTTTAGGTCGTATCCTTACTGTATCTGGGAAGTCTGAAACAGTAACAGAGATGTCGAAGTCCTCACATGAAGTGGCTGTGGAGTACGAACTTCCAGATGATGTCGATTTGGATGCCCTTGAGTCTTGTCTTTCTCTGGATGGCATCCTCACCATAGAGGCTCCTTTACCCAAACCAAAGGAGGAGTCTCCCCATACAGTTCACATTCAGAGAGAATAGAAAAATCTAGAATATCACTTTTGCATGATTTTGACTTTAGATGCAAGAAGGGATGCTCAGTTTTATATTGGAAATCAGTGGAGTAGGTCAAATTCTTGCCTCCTAGAATTTATGTATTAGTTTCCATTTGTAGTGAAAGTAGAAATGGTTTCAGTCGTGTGTACACAACTGAGAGGACAGATGTTTGTTAGAGTACTTAAAGACTGTATTTTTTGTCTTGATGGATTTAAGATTATTTTTAGAACAGTGGTATCAGTATACGAAACAAAAGGGTGCTAGAAGAACTGAAAAATATTAGCAGATAAATGCAGTTTGAAGAGTCTGCCTGGGTTAAAATCTAAATGATAATTTATAATGCTGAAGGAATCAGAAAAGATAAAATATGCAAAGTAAGACATATCTTCAGTATTTTCATAATTCACTACCATGTATTGTTTGAACTTGTGTTTATTGTGACTTCATATATTATGATGTTTTCACTGACATGTAAGTAATGTTTTGAAGACATAAGAACAGAAAGTTACTAGATCAGACTCTGAATGGTTCTTAACTGAGGTTTATATCAAGGATGGAGTGGCAGATATAGTGTGTTTTGGGCGGGGTGGCGTGCGAACTGAGAAGGCCAGGGAGAATGGTTTGGTAAACAGAGAAGAGGTAGCAAAAGCTTGGCAGAAGATGAAAGCCGACAAGGCCGCAGGTTTTGATGGTATTGCAGTGGAATTTATTGAAAAAGGGGGTGAGTGTGTTGTTGACTGGTTGGTAAGGATATTCACTGTATGTATGGTTCATGGTGAAGTGGCTGAGGATTGGCAGGAATGCATGCATAGTGCCACTGTATAAAGGCAAAGGGGATAAAGGTGAGTGTTCAAATTACAGAGGTATAAGTTTGTTGAGGCAAAGGTGAAGATTTGTAAGGGTTGTCAAAAAAGAAGAGAGAATGTTGGGGTGAAGAGAGTGGTGAGAGTAAGTGAGCTTGGGAAGGAGACTTGTGTGAGGAAGTACCAGGAGAGACTGAGTACAGAATGGAAAAAGGTGAGAACAAAGGAGGTAAGGGGAGTAGGGGAGGAATGGGATGTATTTAGGGAAGCAGTGATGGCTTGCGCAAAAGATGCTTGTGGCATGAGAAGCATGGGAGGTGGGTTGATTAGAAAGGGTAGTGAGTGGTGGGATGAAGAAGTAAGATTATTAGTGAAAGAGAAGAGAGAGGCATTTGGACGATTTTTGCAGGGAAAAAATGCAAATGAGTGGGTGATGTATAAAAGAAAGAGGCAGGAGGTCAAGAGAAAGGTGCAAGAGGTGAAAAAGAGGGCAAATGAGAGTTGGGGTGAGAGAGTATCATTAAATTTTAGGGAAAATAAAAAGATGTTTTGGAAGGAGGTAAATAAAGTGCGTAAGACAAAGGAGCAAATGGGAACTTCAGTGAAGGGGGCTAATGGGGAGGTGATAACAAGTAGTGGTGATGTGAGAAGGAGATGGAGTGAGTATTTTGAAGGTTTGTTGAATGTGTTTGATGATAGAGTGGCAGATATAGGGTGTTTTGGTCGAGGTGGTGTGCAAAGTGAGAGGGTTAGGGAAAATGATTTGGTAAAGAGAGAAGAGGTAGTAAAAGCTTTGCGGAAGATGAAAGCTGGCAAGGCAGCAGGTTTGGATGGTATTGCAGTGGAATTTATTAAAAAAGGGGGTGACTGTATTGTTGACTAGTTGGTAAGGTTATTTAATGTATGTATGATTCATGGTGAGGTGCCTGAGGATTGGCAGAATGCTTGCATAGTGCCATTGTACAAAGGCAAAGGGGATAAAAGTGAGTGCTCAAATTACAGAGGTGTAAATTTGTTGAGTATTCCTGGTAAATTATATGGGAGGGTATTGATTGAGAGGGTGGAGGCATGTACAGAGCATCAGATTGGGGAAGAGCAGTGTGGTTTCAGAAGTGGTAGAGGATGTGTGGATCAGGTGTTTGCTTTGAAGAATGTATGTCAGAAATACTTAGAAAAGCAGATGGATTTGTATGTAGCATTTATGGATCTGGAGAAGGCATATGATAGAGTTGATAGAGATGCTCTGTGGAAGGTATTAAGAATATATGGTGTGGGTGGCAAGTTGTTAGAAGCAGTGAAAAGTTTTTATCGAGGATGAAAGGCATGTGTACGTGTAGGAAGAGAAGAAAGTGATTGGTTCTCAGTGAATGTAGGTTTGCGGCAGGGGTGTGTGATGTCTCCATGGTTGTTTAATTTGTTTATGGATGGGGTTGTTAGGGAGGTGAATGCAAGAGTTTTGGAAAGAGGGGCAAATGTGCAGTCTGTTGTGGATGAGAGTGCTTGGGAAGTGAGTCAGTTGTTGTTCGCTGATGATACAGCGCTGGTGGCTGATTCATGTGAGAAATTGCAGAAGCTGGTGACTGAGTTTGGTAAAGTGTGTGAAAGAAGAAAGTTAAGAGTAAATGTGAATAAGAGCAAGGTTATTAGTACAGTAGGGTTGAGGGTCAAGTCAATTGGGAGGTAAGTTTGAAAGGAGAAAAACTGGAGGAAGTAAAGTGTTTTAGATATCTGGGAGTGGATCTGGCAGTGGATGGAACCATGGAAGTGGAAGTGAATCATAGGATGGGGGAGGGGGCGAAAATTCTGGGAGCCTTGAAGAATGTTTGGAAGTCAAGAACATTATCTTGGAAAGCAAAAATGGGTATGTTTGAAGGAATAGTGGTTCCAACAATGTTGTATGGTTGCAAGGCGTGGGCTATGGATAGAGTTGTGCGCAGGAGGGTGGATGTGCTGGAAATGAGCTGTTTAAGGACAATATGTGGTGTGAGGTGGTTTGATCGAGTAAGTAATGTAAGGGTAAGAGAGATGTATGGAAATAAAAAGAGTGTGGTTGAGAGAGCAGAAGAGGGTGTTTTAAAATGGTTTGGTCACATGGAGAGAATGAGTGAGGAAAGATTGACCAAGAGGATATATGTGTCATAGGTGGAGGGAACGAGGAGAAGTGGGAGACCAAATTGGAGGTAGAAAGATGGAGTGAAAAAGATTTTGAGTGATTGGGGCCTGAGCATGCAGGAGGGTGAAAGGCGTGCAAGGAATAGAGTGAATTGGAACGATGTGGTATACCAGGGTCGACGTGCTGTCAATGGATTGAACCAGGGCATGTGAAGCGTCTGGGGTAAACCATGGAAAGTTGTGTGGGGCCTGGATGTGGAAAGGGAGCTGTGGTTTCGGTGCATTATTACATGACAGCTAGAGACTGAGTGTGAACGAATGGGGCCTTTGTTGTCTTTTCCTAGGGCTACCTCGCACACATGAGGGGGGAGGGGGTTGTTATTCCATGTGTGGCGGGGTGGCGATGGGAATGAATAGAGGCAGACAGTATGAATTATGTACATGCGTATATATGTATATGTCTGTGTGTGTATATATATGTGTACATTGAGATGTATAGGTATGTATATTTGCATGTGGGGATGTGTATGTATATACATGTGTATGTGGGTGGGTTGGGCCATTCTTTCACCTGTTTCCTTGCGCTACCTCGCTAACGAGGGAGACAGCGACAAAGCATAAATAAATATATAAAAAAATAAAGTTTGTTGAGTATTCCTGGGAAATTATATGGAAGGGTATTGATTGAGAGGGTAAAGGCATGTACAGAGGATCAGATTGGGGAAGAGCATTGTGGTTTCAGAAGTGGTAGAGGATGTGTGGGTCAAGTGTTTGCTTTGAAGAATATAAGCGAGAAATACTTAGAAAAGCAGATGGATTTGTATGTAGCATTTATGGATCTGGAGAAGACACATGATAGAGTTGATAGAGATGCTTTGTGGAAAGTGTTAAGAGTATATGATGTGGGAGGTAAGTTGCTATAAGCAGTGAAAAGTTTTTATCAAGGATGTAAGACGTGTACGAGTAGGAAGAGAGGAAAGTGATTGGTTCTCAGTGAATGTCAGTTTGTGGCAGGGGTGTGTGATGTCTCCATGGCTGTTTGATTTGTTTATGGATGGCGTTGTTAGGGAGGTGAATGCGACAGTTTTGGAAAGAGGGGGCAATAATGCAGTCTGTTGTGAATGAGAGGGCTTGGAAAGTGAGTCGGTTGTTGTTTGCTGATGATACAGCACTGGTGGCTGATTTGTGTGAGAAACTGAAGAAGTTGGTGACTGAGTTTGGTAAAGTGTGTCAAAGAAGAAAGTTGAGAGTAAATGTGAATAAGAGCAAGGTTATTAGGTACAGTAGGGTTGAGGGACAAATCAATTGGGAGGTAAGTTTGAATGGAGAAAAACTGGAGGAAGTGTTTTAGATATCTGGGAGTGGATTTGGCAGCGGATGGAGCCATGGAAGTGGAAGTGAATCATAGGGTGAGGGAGGGGGCAAAAGTTCTGGGAGCGTTGAAGAATGTGTGGAAGTCAAGAACATTATTTCAGAAAGCAAAAATGGATATGTTTGAAGGAATAGTGGTTCCAACAATGTTATATGGTTGCGAGGCGTGGGCTATAGATAGAGTTGTGCGGAGGAGGGTGGATGTGCTGGAAATGAGATGTTTGAGGACAATATGTGGTGTGAGGTGGTTTGATTGAGTAAGTAATAATAGGGTAAGAGGGATGTGTGGTAATAAAAAGAGTGTGGTTGAGAGAGCAGAAGAGGGTGTTTTGAAATGGTTTAGTCACATGGAGAGAATGAGTGAGGAAAGATTGACCAAGAGGATATATGTGTCAGAGGTGGAGGGAACGAGGAGAAGTGGGAGACCAAATTAGAGGTGGAAAGATGGAGTGAAAAAGATTTTGAGTGATCGGGGCCTGAACATGCACGAGGGTGAAAGGCATGCAAGGAATAGAGTGAATTGGAATGATGTGGTATACTGGGGTTGATGTGCTGTCGATGGATTGAACCAGGACATGTGAAGCGGCTGGGGTAAACCATGGAAAGGTCTGTGTGTGTGTGTGTGTGTGTGTGTGTGTGTGTGTGGGGGGGGGGGGTATTTCATGTGTGGTGGGGTGGCGATGGGAATGAATAAAGGCAGACATACACAGACATATACATATATACACATGTACATATTCATATATGCTGCCTTCATCCATCCCCCCGCAACCCCGCCACATATGAAATGACACCCCCCCTCCCCCTGCATGCACACAAGGTAGCGCTAGGAAAAAACAACAAAGGCCACATTCGTTCTCACTCACTCTCTAGCTATCATGTGTAATGCACCAAATGCACAGCTCCCTTTCCACATCCTGGCCCAACAAAACTTTCCATGGTTTACCCCAGATGCTTCACACACCCTGGTTCAATCCACTGACAGCACAACGACCCTGGTATACCACATCATTCCAATTCACGCTATTCCTTGCACGCCTTTCACCCTCCTGTATGTTCAGGCCCCAATCGCTCAAAATCTTTTTCACTCCATCTTTCCACCTCCAATTTGGTCTCCCACTTGTCCTTGTTCCCTCCACCTCTGACACATAACACATTACATCCTCTCTGTCACTCTTTCCTCACTCATTCTCTCCATGTGACCAAACCATTTCAATACACCCTCTTCTGCTCTCTCAACTACACTCTTTTTATTACCACACGTCTCTCTTACCCTTTCATTACTTACTCGATCAAATCACCAACCTCACACCACATATTGTCCTCAAACATCTCATTCCCTACACATCCTCCCTCCTCCGCACAACCCTATTTATAGGCCATGCCTCACACCCATATAATGATGTTGGAACCACTATTTCAAACATACCCATTTTTGCTCTTGGAGATAATGTTCTCACCTTCCACACATTCTTCAACACTCCAAAACCTCACCCCCTCCCCCACCCTGTGACTCACTTCCACTTCCATGGTTCCATCCACTGCTAAATCCACTCCCAGATATCTAAAACACTTCACTTCCTCCAGTTTTTCTCCATTCAAACTTACCTCCCAATTAACTTGTCCCTCAATCCTACTGAACCTAATAACCTTGCTCATTTTCACACTCTCAACTTTCTTCTTTAACACACTTTACCAAACTCAGTCACCAACTTCTTCAGTTTCTCACACAAATCAGCCACCAGCACTGTATCATCAGTGAACAACTGACTCACTTCCCAAGCCCTCTCATCCACAACAAACTGCATACTTGCCCCTCTCTCCAAAACTCTTGCATTCATCTCCCTAACAACCCTATCCATAAACAATCTGAACAACCATGGAGACATCATGCACCCCTGCCACAACCCGATATTCACTGGGAACCAATCACTTTCCTCTCTTTCTACTCATACACATGCCTTACATCCCTGATAAAACCTTTTCACTGTTTCTAGCAACTTACCTCCCACACCATATACTCAATACCTTTCACAAAGCATCTCTATCATATGCCTTCTCCAGATCCGTAAAGGCTACATACAAATCCATCTGTTTTTCTGAGTATTTCTCAAGTAAATTCTTCAAAGCAAACACCTGATCCATACATCCTCTACCACTTCTGAAACCACACTGCTCTTCCCCAATTTGATGCTCTGTACATGCCTTTACCCTCTCAATCAATACCCTCCCATTTAATTTCCAAGGAATACTCAACAAACTTATACCTCAAAATACTCACTCCATCTCCTTCTCAGTTCACCACTACCTGTTATTACCTCCCCATTAGCCCCCTTCACCGGTGTTCTGATTTATTCTCGTCTTCACTTTATTTACCCACCTCCCACCTTTCTCATGCCACAGGCATCTTTTGCAGAAGCCATCACTGCTTCCTTAAATACATCCCATTCCTCCCCCACTTCACTTATGTCATTTGCTCTCACCTTTTTCCAATCTGCACTCAATCTCTCCTGGTACTTCCTCACTCAAGTCTCCTTTCCAAGCTCACTTACTCTCACCACTCTCTTCATCCCAACATTCTCTCTTCTTTTCTGAAAACCTCTACAAATCTTTATCTTTGACTCCACAAGATAATGATCAGACATTCCTCCAGTTGCCCCTCTTAGCACATTAACGTTCAAAAGTCTCTCTTTCTCACACCTATCAATTAAGACGTAATCCAATAACACTCTCTGGCAATCTCTCCTTCTTACATATGTATACTTATGTTTTTTTTTTTTTTTTTTTTTTTTTTTTATACTTTGTCGCTGTCTCCCGCGTTTGCGAGGTAGCGCAAGGAAACAGACGAAAGAAATGGCCCAACCCCCCCCCCCCCCATACACATGTACATACACACGTCCACACACGCAAATATACATACCTACACAGCTTTCCATGGTTTACCCCAGACGCTTCACATGCCTTGCTTCAATCCACTGACAGCACGTCAACCCCTGTATACCACATGACTCCAATTCACTCTATTTCTTGCCCTCCTTTCACCCTCCTGCATGTTCAGGCCCCGATCACACAAAATCTTTTTCACTCCATCTTTCCACCTCCAATTTGGTCTCCCTCTTCTCCTCGTTCCCTCCACCTCCGACACATATATCCTCTTGGTCAATCTCTCCTCACTCATTCTCTCCATGTGCCCAAACCATTTCAAAACACCCTCTTCTGCTCTCTCAACCACGCTCTTTTTATTTCCACACATCTCTCTTACCCTTACGTTACTTACTCGATCAAACCACCTCACACCACACATTGTCCTCAAACATCTCATTTCCAGCACATCCATCCTCCTGCGCACATCTCTATCCATAGCCCACGCCTCGCAACCATACAACATTGTTGGAACCACTATTCCCTCAAACATACCCATTTTTGCTTTCCGAGATAATGTTCTCGACTTCCACACATTTTTCAAGGCTCCCAAAATTTTCGCCCCCTCCCCCACCCTATGATCCACTTCCGCTTCCATGGTTCCATCCGCTGACAGATCCACTCCCAGATATCTAAAACACTTCACTTCCTCCAGTTTTTCTCCATTCAAACTCACCTCCCAATTGACTTGACCCTCACCCCTACTGTACCTAATAACCTTGCTCTTATTCACATTTACTCTCAACTTTCTTCTTCCACACACTTTACCAAACTCAGTCACCAGCTTCTGCAGTTTCTCACATGAATCAGCCACCAGCGCTGTATCATCAGCGAACAACAACTGACTCACTTCCCAAGCTCTCTCATCCCCAACAGACTTCATACTTGCCCCTCTTTCCAAAACTCTTGCATTTACCTCCCTTACAACCCCATCCATAAACAAATTAAACAACCATGGAGACATCACACACCCCTGCCGCAAACCTACATTCACTGAGAACCAATCACTTTCCTCTCTTCCTACACGTACACATGCCTTACATCCTCGATAAAAACTTTTCACTGCTTCTAACAACTTGCCTCCCACACCATATATTCTTAATACCTTCCACAGAGCATCTCTATCAACTCTATCATATGCCTTCTCCAGATCCATAAATGCTACATACAAATCCATTTGCTTTTCTAAGTATTTCTCACATACATTCTTCAAAGCAAACACCTGATCCACACATCCTCTACCACTTCTGAAACCGCACTGCTCTTCCCCAATCTGATGCTCTGTACATGCCTTCACCCTCTCAATCAATACCCTCCCATATAATTTACCAGGAATACTCAACAAACTTATACCTCTGTAATTTGAGCACTCACTCTTATCCCCTTTGCCTTTGTACAATGGCACTATGCACGCATTCCGCCAATCCTCAGGCACCTCACCATGAGTCATACATACATTAAATAACCTTACCAACCAGTCAACAATACAGTCACCCCCTTTCTTAATAAATTCCACTGCAATACCATCCAAACCTGCTGCCTTGCCGGCTTTCATCTTCCGCAAAGCTTTTACTACCTCTTCTCTGTTTACCAAATCATTTTCCCTAACCCTCTCACTTTGCACACCACCTCGACCAAAACACCCTATATCTGCCACTCTGTCATCAGACACATTCAACAAACCTTCAAAATACTCATTCCATCTCCTTCTCACATCACCGCTACTTATTATCACCTCCCCATTTACGCCCTTCACTGAAGTTCCCATTTGCTCCCTTGTCTTACGCACCCTATTTACCTCCTTCCAGAACATCTTTTTATTCTCCCTAAAATATACTTATGTATATATCTCTTTTTAAACCAGGTATTCCCAATCACCAGTCTTTTTTCAACACAAATCTACAAGCTCTTCACCATTTCCATTTACAACATTGAACACCCCATGTACACCAATTCTACCCTCAACTGCTACATTATACTCACTACAACCCAGTTTCCTGCATCAAAGCTGCTAACACACTCACTCAGCTGCTCCCAAAACACTTGCCTCTCATGATCTTTCTTCTCATGACCAGGTCCATAGGCATCAATAATCACCAATCTCTCTCCATCCTTTTTCAGTTTCACCCATATCAATATAAAGTTTACCTTCTTACACTCTATCACATACTCCCACATATGTTGATATGTATATGTATTTATATGGGGATTTATGTATATATATATATATATGTTGATGTGTATATGTGCGTTTATGTACATATATGTGTATATGAGTAGATGGGCCGTTCTTTGCCTGTTTCCTGTACAACCTTGCTGATGCGGGAAACACACATGTATACATACATGCACATACACAGACATATACATATGTACATATTCATACTTGTTGCCTTCATCAATTCTTAGCGCCACTTCGCCTCAAAGGAAACAGCATCGCCACCCACTGCATCAGCGAGGTAGTGCCAGGAAAACACAAAAAAATGGGCCACATTTGCTCACATTCAGTCTTTAGCTGTCATGTGTAATGCACCGAAACCACTGCTCCCTATCCACATCCAGGCCCCACAGACCTTTCCATGGTTTACCCCCAAACATTTCACATACCCTGGTACAGTCCACTGACAGCACGTCGACCTCAGTATACCACATCGTTCCAGCTGACTCTATTCCTTGCATGCCTCTCACCTTCCTGCATGTTCAGGCCCCAATCACTCAAAATATTTTTCACTCCATCCTTCCAAACTATAACGTAAAATTTTCCACAAGCTCCATCCTTTTACTCTCACCAATTGATCAGTTAACATTTCAAGCCATCGCCTTCAATTGTTCATCCCTCATCAATCGCTTGGTGGGCTTCACTGCCACTTCACAGCCTTTAGTACCTCATCCTTGACAGGCCTCTGGTAGAGAGCAACTCCAGCACATAGGTTCCCAGAGACAAACATATACAGACTAATAACAACATTAGTTCCAAACAACTATATTTTAACAAACACTAGTTATTAGAAAACTGATAATGAATTGGCATATACAGTAGAATAGAGTATACAAGAACAAATTACTACATTTCTAAAACACTAAGAATATATACATATATTTTGCACTGTTATGAGTACACACACACTACTCCAGACTGAGTTTATAGATATCAAGTTCATTACAATAATTAGGGTACTTTTCTAGGACACATCCTAGTTTCACAAATTCTCTCATTCAAAACCAACCTCTTTAGATCTGTCATGAACAGTCAGTTTCCCTCCTGTCACATCACTTAAGATTCTTGTCTTAAAAGTCTTTCTTGCACGACAACTCGTGGATCCTTTCGATAAATTTCCTTTCTTTGATTTCTCAACCAAGTTCACAAGTGCTTCCCAAATTGCCCATTTTCCATTGGCCCTTCTGTAATATTTTGCAAATCCAAAGAAGGCTCATAGCTACTTCTCTGTGCTAGGTGCTGGAGCCTTTTCAATATCATTACACTTATGGAGTGGTTGCATCTGATCCTGAATAACCTTATGTCCAAAAAATTCCACTCTCACAGCCAGAAGTATACTTACTCGGTGAAGTTGTAAGAGCTGCCTAGCATAGTCTACGCATCAGCTCCTCTAAGGATTCGAAATGCTCCTCCCAGCATTCATGGTATCTTCTGTCACAACTGAAGATTAGAAGGCAAAATGATCCAAATTCCAGTTCTAACACACACAAAACACATCTTGCTTTGGTGGTTGTCGTATTGTGTCCTAACACTCATCATGTGCTCATCAAAGGAAAAGAAATTAAAGGGATACAATCAACTTTAAATTCCTTAATAATGAATATAATGTCACCATTATAATGAACTAGTTTTTCAAAATAAAGAGAAACATCACAATGAAAGGCAATAGTAAGAAGCTGGGGAGAAAAAAGGGATAAGGAAGGACATGATAATATATTTCTTCAACAAAGTTGATAGCTTGATTAAGAAATGTATTGTTAGTAAATACTGCTTACATTAGGAACCTCATAAACCTGCTTGAGGGTACTTTAAAAGGATAAGAAAGTCTCGCAAGCATAAAGCTTCCTCCTTATACAAAAATATGTATATAATCGTATACACACTATCATACACTCATACAAGCATACACACATAGTTAAAAGCTTAACTAGTGTAGCAAATAAACTTGGTACTTTTACAAATATGGGCATATACACAAAAATACCAAATATAAAATATTTATTGTCTGAAGGAGTGTGACATGAAACCCCCAACCAATAATATTTAAGAAATAGTTACACAGCAACATTATTATTTTTAGAAGTGTACAGTAGCTCTCTCTCTCTCTCTCTCTCTCTCTCTCTCTCTCTCTCTCTCTATATATATATATATATATATATTCTTTCTTTTTCTTTCACACTATTCACCATTTCCCGCATTAGCGAAGGTAGCGTCAAGAACAGAGGACTGGAGCTTTGAGGGAATATCCTCACCTGGCCCCCTTCTCTGTTCCTTCTTTTGGAAAATTAAAATAAAAAAGCAAGAGGGGAGGATTTTCAACCCCCCGCTCCCTATATATATATATATATATATATATATATATATATACATACAGTTCCTGATTCCACCTTGTCGAGGTGGGAAACAGCACACAGTTACAAAAAATATATATGAAATGTATATTTGGTCATTACCCTCATACTATAGTCAAACTGATCTCTCTTCCAGAAAACAAACAATGTAAAAGTGACAATGATAGCAAAGACCACTAGCCCTTCACATGATGAATGAATAGCAGCTGTATGTTTCATTTAAGCATCTCCCACTGTAGAAATCTTAAAAGAAATTAAACTTGCTAATCACAAGACAGCTGTAAATATGAAGAGACAAACATTAGATTTCTTACTGTTGGAGTCTGTGCATGCAATCCACAAATGAAGGCAAATTAAGCTTTTATGCTAAGACAACAAATTTAATGGACAGCTTATGGCCTTCCATACAATACTGAATTATTACCCAGATGCATCCCTCTGGAGGAAAGCATTTTTCAATAATCAAAGAAAAAGGCAAAGTATATCAATGGGATGAGTGGAAAGAGGCAAGGTAGCAGATATAAATTACCTTCAATGAAAGTCAAATCTAATGAAGTTAGGTAAGCCAAAAGGGATGGAATTGTACTAAGCTTCTTCAGAGGATCAATAATGTAAAATGCTAAAGGAAAAGTAAGACAACAACACAGAAGGAAGGTAATGTGCTAAACGACAATGACGGATGCAATGACCTGGCTACAATATAGAGGCTAACATAGGGGAAAGAATGCAGTATCTACAGAAGCATAAGCTTAATTAATACCACAGAAGGAAAAGTGTACCATATGCATGTTGATGCAAAGAATGATTTTAACATATTCTTGGAATGGCTCTGGCTCTAAGGTGTGAGTGTGATCTTTCCTGGACTCTTGGATGAGGAAATCTTGGGAAAGAAGAATGCATATGTATCATTTACTTGTCTACATATAGTTTCTGATTGTTATATGAGAAGGACTGCTTAAGAAAGTACAATGCAGAGTATTTGTTACTAAATGCAGTGCAAGACCTCTGAATACATGAAGATAACACTGTTTGAAGGAATAGTGGTTCCAACAATGTTGTATGGTTGCGAGGCGTGGGCTATGGATAGAGTTGTGCGCAGGAGGATGGATGTGCTGGAAATGAGATGTTTGAGGACAATGTGTGGTGTGAGGTGGTTTGATCGAGTGAGTAACGTAAGGGTAAGAGAGATGTGTGGAAATAAAAAGAGCGTGGTTGAGAGAGCAGAAGAGGGTGTTTTGAAGTGGTTTGGGCACATGGAGAGAATGAGTGAGGAAAGATTGACCAAGAGGATATATGTGTCAGAGGTGGAGGGAACGAGGAGAAGAGGGAGACCAAATTGGAGGTGGAAAGATGGAGTGAAAAAGATTTTGTGTGATCGGGGCCTGAACATGCAGGAGGGTGAAAGGAGGGCAAGGAATAGAGTGAATTGGAGCGATGTGGTATACCGGGGTTGACGTGCTGTCAGTGGATTGAATCAAGGCATGTGAAGCGTCTGGGGTAAACCATGGAAAGCTGTGTAGGTATGTATATGTGCGTGTGTGGACGTATGTATATACATATGTATGGGGGGGGGGGTTGGGCCATTTCTTTCGTCTGTTTCCTTGCGCTACCTCGCAAACGCGGGAGACAGCGACAAAGTATAATAAAAAAAAAAAAAATAACACTATAACAAATTTTTACTTTTTTGTTACTGGGCAATGTGTTATATTCTAATTATGTCTAAAAAGTATATAAAATGGCTATTATTCCTTTGAAACTTTGCTTTTGTGACAACGACAGTGATATTTTGAAATTTACTTATTTTTCAGAACATTCAAGATAGATTCAGTGAAGAGTTGATGATATAGAACTTTCTATAAATTTCCAGAAATATATATAGTAGTCAGAGGGGGAGGAAGACATTGTAGATTCAGATTTCAATTTCAGAGTTGCAACTGAGGATAGAAACCCATACTACCCAAATCAAAAAGACTTCAATGACTTTATCAGAGATCTTGATCTCACAAAGTCCAATGCTGAGCTTTTGACATCTGGCTCAAGTAGTGGAACTTGTTGATGAAAGTGTGCAAATCGCAGATCAGGGGAAGCATCCCCTAGCTTTTCCCAGCTTCACCCATCAAGATGGACTCTGCTTCTGTCACAATGTAACCAGTCTGTTTGAGGCAATCGGAATCACCTGTATCTCGAATGAGTGGCACCTCTTTATTGACAGTTCATCCAGGAGCCTCAAAGCTGTGTTGCTCCAAAACGGGAACAAGTTCCCGTCTCTTCCCCTGGCTGACTCATTGCACCTCAAAAAAGAATACAAGTGTCAAAACCTAGCTAGATGCCTTGAAGTAGGAAGGGTACAGCTGGGAGGTCATTGGAGACTTCAGAATGGTTGCATTCTTGATGAGTCTCCATGTGGTTTTACCAAGTTTCCTTCTATCTTTGCCTTTGGGACAGCAGGGACACTGTGGCACACTGCCACAGGTGGGACTAGCCACAGCAGACTAAATTCTCTGTGGGGATGGACAACATCAAGTGGAAGCCACTGGAGGACCCTGGAAGGTGTTGATACCACCACTGCACATAGAATTAGGCCTTATGAAACAATTTGTCACAGCTCTAGATAAGGAGTCTGCAGCCTTCTAGTACCTTTAAGACTTCTTCCCTAAGCTGTCTGAGGCAAAGGTCAAAGCCGGTGTCTTCGTCGGACCACAGATGAAGAAGATCCTGGAGTGCAAGGAATTCCCCAAGAAGATTACTAGGAGGAAAAAGCAGCTTGGTACAGCTTTGTCACTGTGGTTTGGGGCCTCCAGGGCAATCACAGGCTGAAAACTATGTGGAGCTGGTTGAGACTATGCTGAAGAAGTATGGCAAAATGGGCAGCAGGATGTCCCTCAAAGTCCATATTCTCGATGCTCATCTTGATAAATTCAAAGAGAACAGGGAAGCATATTTGGAGGAACAAGGCGAGTGCTTTCACCAGGATATACTGGACTTTGAATGCCACTACCAAGGAACATATGATGAAAACATAAGAGATTATATTTGGGGTCTGATTCGTGAACATCATTTACAGTACAATTGTAATCTCGAAAAACTACTCAACTTCTAAATCTCGTGATCACTTTTGCTTAACATTAGTGTAAAATACATGTTAATTCTTATTCATATGTTGTTTTTCTGACTTTCTGTGAATCAAAATGTGCAAATTTGCCCATTGCCCAATTGGAAATAAGTAAATTTCAAAATTACAAAAACAAAGTTTTTTATCTTAAGCAATTAGGAAATAACACTTACTACTCAGGAACAAAAAATGTTACAGTGATAATCACTGTAGTTGGTAAATGATATGACCCCAGTGATGCCTCTACAATTTAACCCTTAAACACCAGCCAACAACAATGGCTGTTTTTAACTTTCCCCACCTCTGTAAAATATCCAGATGGCTTACAACATGAGTAGGCTATGGAGGTCTCTTCCACTACTAATAAGGTATGGGAAAAATTCTGCTTTCAGTACCCTTAGAACAACCATTATAAGTATATGAATGACAAGTTATCGTGAAAAACACTTATGTATCAGTCAGAAAATGAGCAATATGAAATTACAGGTGACTTGAATCATTCTAATGGAATTACAAGATAAGTGGAGTCACTGGGCTCATGCTTATGAAGAAATAATCTAACAACTTCACCTTATTTTCTCTATGTAATCCAGGGGTAATGGAGGACTTTGGTAGCACATGATACATGAAGAGCTACAATATTTCCAAAGAAAATACACCATCATCTTCCCAATAAATGCTAGCTACTTTATCTCACACTCACATGTAGTGAATGGCATAACATATTAACTATTCACCAATATTGCTGTACCTGTGTATGAAATAAGATTAGTTTTAGTAAAAACAAATCTTTCAATATCCATCACACACCTGGGAGCTAATCTCCCTCACACTGTATTCCAGTACAAAACGTGCAATGTTTCTAAATATATATCTAATGTTGTTTATCACTGTGCATCAAAAAGAGGTTTTACTGGACTCTAATTACACAAGGTTACACTGCATGGTAAAAGTCACCTTTGGGAAGGTTGGATTATTGGGAATACAGACTCGTTAAAAAACTTCTCACCCCAAATGATTCTGCATTCCCTTATTATGGCAAATGAATAACCTTGGGCTGCAGAAGCCTCTAGAAAGGTACTTGGAAACATCAGGACTCTTTCAAAGAAACTAGTCCCATAGTAATTATAGATAGATACCAAATAAAAGTACAAGAGAAGAAAAAGTCCAGTGCCTCTACACCCAACTGTCTAATGATGTTCTCACTAGCCCCTTTCTCATAATGAACTGTAATCTTCACTCGTGATTCCAGTTCAAAGGTGGTGTCTGTGTTCATTCCAACACCAACATGTGTACCAGTTGCATGCCTCGAGGATCTCAAGTCCCCAAATTATGATGTTATCTAACTCAAAGTGTCTCCCAAATATCATGCTTTTTCTTTGTTTTGCCTACTGCTCTCCTAACTCTACATATTCTAAATCTTTCTTTGACTATATAAACCCCTGCAAGCTGAGATCCTCTACCTAGGGGATTTTAATGTTCAACATAGGGAAGAGTTGAATTCCTCCAATACATTCTCCATTTTCAATGATCTACAGCAAATTATCACCCATCTCACCCATATTCCTGATTGCCTTGACCACCCTCCTAATATTCTGGATCTGTCTTTCACCTCTAATCCCTCATGTTGTACTTAAACAATCTTGCCCCTAAATAGTTCATCTGGTCCTACTCATAAATTTATCTATTCTAATGGCACCTCCTCCCCCTCCAGCAGCCCCTTCTAAATGTAAATATTGGCACCTCAACAAAGCTGACCAAAATCATTCAAGAAAATTCTTCTGTGACATTCCTTGGGTAAATTGCTGTCTCTTAAATAGTAATGCTTGTCTCTGCTAAATGCATAGCAGAGGTTATTGTCACAGGACTGGAAGCATTTAACCCAAATTCCTTCAAGATGACCTCTTCTTCCAATCCTTGGATCAACCATTCCAGTTCTCTGGCCACTCAGACAAGGGATCAGGTATACTGAGCTTGGAAAAACTCTCCTTCCTCTGACTCCCATTCAGCAGTTTCACTGCCCGTAATCATTGCAAGTGCATTATCTATGAGGCAAAGCATTCCTTTATTCAGATAAAGTGCAAAATCCTCTCCTCTTCATTTACTGATAGGTATTTCAGATCTTTAGCTCAAAGCATCACTAAAAACTGTCACTCCACCTTTCCTTCACTTTTCTGTTCAGATGGTACTATAACTGTCTCTCTGGTAGAGAGAGCAACTCTCTTTGGTTCTTGTTTCTTCTCTAACTCTACCTTGGATGACTCTAATATTTCTTAACACCCTGGTGCCCCTCTTACTAATCCCATGCCCCTCCCTGTAATCTCATTACGAACTGTTTGAAAAGTGCTTCTCTCTCTAGACACAAGCAAGGCTTGTGGTCCAGATGACATCTATTCCTGTGTAATGAAAGAGTGCGCCTCTGGGATTGCTACTGTGCTTGCTCATCTCTTCTGTTTCTGTTTAAAAACCAGAACCTTTTATTCTTCTTGGAAGCATGTATTGCCACATCCCATACCTAAGAAGGGTAGCCATTCTAACCCCTCAAACTGTCATCCTGTTGCTTTTAAATCTACCATTTCCAGTCCTAGAATCCTTCCTCAGCTCCATATCCTCATAAATCTTGAATCTCACAGTCTTCTATCTGACAGCAAGTATGGCTTCTGTTAGGTGAAATCCACTGGTGATATTCTTTCCTATCTCACTAATGTTTTGTCATCATTCCTGAAAGATTTTGGGGAGATAGAATTTGTAAACCATTTTGAGGACTACCACTTAAACAATTCTCAGCATGGGTTTCAACAAAATTGCTTGTCTGAAAAATCTGCTCGAAATCTTTTATGATATAATCAACATGCATGATGAAAGTAAGGTAGTTGATTTTATCTATCTAGACTATCAAAAGTTTTCAAAAAAGATCTGCATCAAAAATTACTTGCATAAATTAATTCACATGGCATTGATGAGGTTGTACTTTAGTGAATAGGAAATTGGCCATGTACAAAGACGAGTGACTAATGGTCAAGCCTCAGAATGGTTAGACCTAACAAGTGGAGTGCCACAAGGATCAGTTTTGGAGCATGCTCTCTTTCTCATATATAAATGACATTGATAATGGGCTGCATTGCAAGATATCAAAATTCGCTGATGATATCAAGTTAGGAAATAAATCTACAAATGAAATGGAATGTCTACAGCTTCAAACTGACAGAGACAAACTAATGAACTGGCCTAACAAGTGGCAAATGAACTTTAATGTTTATAGGTGCAAAGGTTTACATACTGGTAATAAAATGAAAAGGAAAGCTACAGTATGAAATCTGTTGAACTGCAAAAGGTAAATGAAGAAAAATACTTGGAGGTAATGATCTCTTGTGGCCAAAAACCAAGTAAGTAGTGCATAGAAGCAGTGAAAAGAGTGAAAATTCTTTGTTTCAAAGGTAGAGCCTTTGAAACTAAGTCTAGGGAAACCATCCTAACTCTTTACAATTCTTTGGTTCATCCACATCTTAAATATTGTGTTCAGTTTTAGTCAACTTGCCTTAAAAAAAACAATACACAGAATGGAAAGAGTACAGCACTGAGCTGCCAAAACAATTCCCAGACTGAGAAACAAATCCTATGAGATGAGATTAAACAACTTGAACCTATTCAAATTAGAAGAGAGAAGGTTAAGAGGTGATCTTATACAAATATTCAAAATTATCAAAAGTTTAGATAATCTTGCTCTATGAAGTTACCTAAGACTTGATTTATCTGATTTTACTTAAAGTAATGGATACAAACTTGTTGGTAAATGATTTACTTCAAATGAGGCAAAGTACCTTTTCTTTAACTGGACTGTTAACATATGTAATGATTTGCTAAGCAGAGTGGTTGATAGCAGTACTATACATATACATTTAAGAATACATTGGATAAATGCTTCGCTTCAATTCCATGATTTTCATTATTTGCACCATAGTCAAAATGACAATTTGTAAGATGTTCTCTTTGAATTATCTGTATGCCTTCTAACTTTTACCACACTAATGTGAGTTTATGATATCTTCCACCATCACAAACAATCTTGAAAGGACCCAGTGGTCTGTTGCTGTTTGGATTCCTTTGTAAGGTTCTGTCCTCTCTGCACTTTTTCTTCTTTTTTAATCAACAATTTCCTTTCTTCAAATAACCAAATACACTTATGATTCAACACTACAATCCTCCACATCCTTCAATTCTGCTCCTTGTTTTAACACAACTTCTTCAATAAACTAAGACTTGGACAGGATACCTTAGGGGTAGATGCAATCTGGTTAAGTTTAATGCCTCATGCCACAATGTTGCTTCACTTTTCCTCTTCTGTAGGTATTACTTTGGTTTTTGCTCCCAAGAGCTGGCTGCTTGTGTGCCCCCACCACTAGTTGCACTATTGCATCATGCAAACCTTAGCAAGCTGCTGCGTCACATGATTACTGTGTGGCTGTTGTCAACTCTAGGGTGGGCTCTTCTGATAAATGTCTCTTTCCCTAAACCTTGAAGATTTAGAACTCTCTATCCTTTAATATCTTTCCCAATAACTATGAACTGACTTTTTAAAATGCAAGCTTTTCACTTCCTCCAAAATTCATAAATGCTTTCCCTTGTCTCTCCTTTTTCCCTTCTATTAACCTCTCCAAATTTGAATTAAGGCTTGGCCTTGATGTGGACTTTTGTCTATGACTGGAGCTTCCAACATAAAGAAAAAAATCCTCCTCTCTTATCAAGATCTACCAAATGCATCATTCACACCCCTTCTGAGTGCTCACTTAGTATTTGAATAGGCCAACACAAAGGTAATAACATGGCTCTGTGTATTTTCTGATAATTTCTAGGCTATGCCCAATGTTTATGGCAGCTAGAAAGATGTAAGCAAATGAGGTTATTCTTCACCTGTTCCTGGTTCTGTCTAATATGGAAACCTGAACAAATATAAAAAATTACATAATGTGACTAAGTTCTTATAGACGGCTATTAAGAAAAGGAATAGATTAGAATTTATAGAGGGAACTGATTATTATTGTTATTGTATACAAAAGAAAATCTGACAAGAGTTCAAAAAACTGGTGGAGCAAATGAAATGGGTTTTCTAGGAAGTGATGTTCAATAAATGAGAAGACTTTGGAATGATGAATTCATGAGGAGGTCCAAAACTATTAAGAGGATATTTGAAAATATAAGTTATGCTGGAGAGATGTTGTATGGGCATACACTAAAAATGGTTGTAGAGATACTGAAAGGCTGTACCTAAGTACAGTGAGGGGACAGAAGTAGAAAGCCTTACAATAAGGTGAGATTAAAAAAAGGGAGCATGTGTGAGGACATTTCAGATAAAGACTCTGTTAAGCTATGTAAAAATCATGGTTTCAGTAAATTCTGTGAGCCCCTCTGCTGTATACCAAGGTCATATACGATATTGATATTGATTCGCCTGTTTGCTAATTCTCACTAACATCCCATCAAAATATGTTTGGTATATACCCTGAATTCTGAGTAATCTAAATGATGCACAGTAACCAAAAACATACCAGTATAGTATATTGAAAGTTGCATCAATATACCATTTTCACTTATATTTCTATTCTACTTTTATATTAGCTTCAGCATCTCTAACAACTTTTTTTTCCTCTTCATACATGCATTTCATCTTTTATCAAGTTAACAATCAAGTAAAAAAAACGGGGGAGGATCAATGGGGTAGAGAAATAGGGGACATCATGAGCTCACACATGAACTTCTAACTTCCACATTCAACAGTGACAGACCTATATCAACAGCCTTCACTCCTCCAATGATTGAACTTCACAATGATTGATGAATACAGGTGTGGAATTTTCATAAAACTATGAAAAAAAAGGACAACTCAAAAAAATAACTATCATTATTCTGTTTCTCCTTTTAGAAATTGAAATAAAAGTAGGGGAGGGTTTCCAGCCCCCACACCCCCTAGTCGCCTTCTACAACATGTGGAGAATATGTGGGAAGTATTCTAACTCCCCTATCCCCAGGGATGAAGAAAAGCAAGTATGAATACGTACATGTGTGTGGGTGAAAGAAGAAAGCTGAGTAAATATGAATAAGAGCAAGGTCATTAGGTTCAGTGGGGTTGAGGGACAAATTAATTGGGAGGTAAGTTTAAATGGAGAAAAACTGGAGGAAAAGAAGTGTTTTAGATATCTAGGAGTGGCTTTAGCAGCAAATGGAACAATGGAAGCAGAAGTGAGTCACAGAGTGGGGAAGGGGGCGAAGGTTCTGGGAGCATTGAAGAATGTGTGGAAGGCGAGAGCAGAAGAGGGTGTATTGAAATGGGTTGGTCCAATGAAGAGAATGAGTGAGAAAAGATTAACAAAGAGGATATATGTGTCAGAGGTAGAGGGAACGAGGAAAAGTGGGAGACCAAATTGGAGGTGGAAGGATGGAGTGAAAAAGATTTTGAATGATCAGGGCCTGAACATGCAGGAGGGTGAAAGGCGTACAAGGAATGAAGTGAATTGGAACGATGTGGTATATGGGGTCGACATGCTGTCAGTGGATTGAACCAAGAAATGTGAAGCATCTGGGGTAAACCATGGAAAGTTTTGTGGGGTCTGGATGTGGAAAGGGAGCTGTGGTTTCAGTGCATTACACATGACAGCTAGAGACTGAGTGTGAACGAATGTGGCCTTTGTTGTCTTTTCCTAGCACTACCTCGAATGCACGCGGGGGGAGGGGGTGCTGCTTCATGTGTGGCAGGATGCAGACGGGAATGGATGAAGACAGCAAGTATGGATATGTACATGTGTGTATATATATGTATATATCTGTGTATGTATATGTACGTATACACTGAAATGTGTAGGTATGTATATGTGCATGTGTGGGTGTTTATGTATATACATGTGTATGTGGGTGGGTTGGGTCATTCTTTCGTCTGTTTCCTTGTGCTACCTCACAAACGCGGGAGACGGCAATTAAGTACAATAAAAAATATAAAAAAAAAACATACACATGTACATAGTCATATCTGCTGACCTTTATCCATTCCCAGCACCACCCCACCTAACAGGAAACTATCACCACCAATGCAGAAAGTTTCAGATTCCTCAATCATTATTTACAGCAAGCAGTCTGAGTTCTAAGTTCTAAGAAAAATATGAATAACTTTTTGTAAAGGATATGATAGCAAAAAAGAGAGAAATCTATCACAGCCATTACTTTTGCATAAAAATTCAAGAGTAAAATTACTATCTTAAATTGTTTATGCTTCTATCTTGAACACCTGACACTTGGGGAGACTTGGGGGAGCACACTGGACACTGCACTGTTTTAAGTTTATCTTGATGTACATTATCTTCCATGCTCGGTCAACTGGACTGTACACAAGGCCAAATTCTTGTTCAAATATTCCTACAAACGAATTGTCATGATGCAAAGTTCCACAACAAAGAATTGTTACTATTCCTTGACTTGACTTGTGAGCCTGGGTTCCATTTTCCAAATTTGGACTGAAGAGAAGTCCAAACTCAATAAAAGTATCTCTTAAAAGTACAAAAGTGTTTTCCCCACCGCGGGCATGTCTCTCAACACTTGTCTGACCAATAAGGTAAACATCTGTAAAGCTGTTTGAATAAAAGATTTCTTCTCGGAAAGTATCACCTAGCAAGTGGGCACCCTGTGGCTGTAATCGATTCACCATGACATAATACCACTCACAAAAATCTCTTGTAAATTCATCACTTTTCATGACAGTCATTGTTGATTGAGGTAACTTTTCATTAAAAGGTGCAGTTAAGTTAGTTTTCATCTTGATACTTACTTCGTGATTGACTCTACCATTTCTTCCTTCTACCTGTACAACATCATTCATTGTGATACCTATAGCAAAGCTAGTATGGTTCTTAACTCTACTTGAGATCAAGTTATTGCTGTGTATGCTGGCAGCTCCATCTCTACCACCAGAAAGTTTGCCTCGTCTACCACTGGGACATGTTGCTTCAGGTTCTGATGATGCTTTCCGTTTAATGGCTGAATTTTCAGGCACCCGCATCTTGTCTCGCTGCTTCATCTGGGGGAAAATTATCAAAATGTGTATAATCCACAACAGAAGATCAATGCCCCAACAGATTTATTCCTAAAGATATGAAGAACGTATCTTAATTATCAACATCTTGTGTGTGTGCATGCAAATGCCAGAATAGGTAACCTTTTCAGCTCATACACTACGGAAAAGAGTCCTACAAATATACAAGATATGTGCTGATGTTTGCCGTCCCATTTTAAATATCCTTGAGTAGCCTGGAGTATATATGGATAACAAATATCCCCAGCAGTAATAATTCACCTTAAAACATAATTTCATAGCTGTCATTCACTCTACAAACCCCATGGCAGGAGGATGTTTATTGCAGTGAACTTCTGGCAGCCATTAGAGAGATACCCATGCCTCCTACAGCCACAAATAAAAACTTGTTGCACTATGGAAAGAGGTAGGTTGCCATATCACGTGATCCAATTCACTCCATCCCATACACACACACACACACACTGCATGATCAGGCCCTGATCACTCAAAATCTTTTTCCTTCCATTCCCAGTTTGGTCTCCCCTTTATCCTTGTCCCATTAACTTCTGACACAAGTATATCCTTTTTGTCAACCTCTCCTCAATCATTCCCTTCATATCTCCAAACCATTTCAGCACAAGCCCTTCAGTTCTCTCAACCCCCCACCCTTCTCAATACCACACCTTTCTCATTCCCTTTTCTTACTCAACCAAACCCACTCATACCACATACTGCCCTCAAATATTTCTTTTCCAACACATCCACCCTCCTTCACCCATTCTTATCTATAGCTAATGCCTTACATCCATACAACATCACTAGGACTACTACACTTTCAAACATACCCATTTTCACCCTCCTAAGTAATGATCTCTCTTCCCAGACATTCCTCAATACTCCCAAAACTTTCATTCCTTCACCCTCCCTATAACTCACTTCTGCTTCCATGGTTCTATTTGCTGCCATGTCCACTCCTAGTTATCTAAACCACTTTAGTTCCTCCAATATTTTTCAATTCAAATTCACACGGCAATTGACCTATTCCTCTGCCCTGCTAAACCTAAAATTTACACTCAAATTCCTCCTTTCATACATTCCCCCAAAGTCAGATACCACCTTCTTTTAACATTATATTGAATCAATTCAAAGAACTTCTTGTTCTTTTAACCTTAAGCTGGAGGGAATAAATAAATAGACCAAGCTTAGGACTGAAAGGGTAAAATATGTAAGCCTGCTGGTAATGAAAACAGAAGCAGGTACAAAAAACAAGAAAACTCATGTCACCAAAATTACCATTGCCTTACTTGTTATTCTTAACTATAATTATAAGACCCCATTTTAGAAAGTTAAAAAAGTACAAGGAGGGGAGGATTTCTGGCCCCCCGCTCCCGGGGGAAAATGGGAAACAGAAGGAGTCACGTGGGGAGTGCTCATCCTCCTCGAAGGCTCAGATTGGGGTGCCTAAATGTGTGTGGATGTAACCAAGATGTGAAGAAAGGAGAGATAGGTAGTATGTTTGAGGAAAGGAACCTGGATGTTTTGGCTCTGAGTGAAACGAAGCTCAAGGGTAAAGGGGAAGAGTGGTTTGGGAATGTCTTGGGAGTAAAGTCAGGGGTTAGTGAGAGGACAAGAGCAAGGAAAGGAGTAGCAGTACTCCTGAAACAGGAGTTGTGGGAGTATGTGATAGAAAGTAAGAAAGTAAATTCTCGATTAATATGGGTAAAACTGAAAGTTGATGGAGAGAGATGGGTGATTATTGGTGCATATGCACCTGGGCATGAGAAGAAAGATCATGAGAGGCAAGTGTTTTGGGAGCAGCTGAATGAGTGTGTTAGTGGTTTTGATGCACGAGACCGGGTTATAGTGATGGGTGATTTGAATGCAAAGGTGAGTAATGTGGCAGTTGAGGGAATAATTGGTATACATGGGGTGTTCAGTGTTGTAAATGGAAATGGTAAAGAGCTTGTAGATTTATGTGCTGAAAAAGGACTGATGATTGGGAATACCTGGTTTAAAAAGCGAGATATACATAAGTATACTTATGTAAGTAGGATAGATGGCCAGAGAGCGTTATTGGATTACGTGTTAATTGACAGGCGCGCGAAAGAGAGACTTTTGGATGTTAATGTGCTGAGAGGTGCAACTGGAGGGATGTCTGATCATTATCTTGTGGAGGCTAAGGTGAAGATTTGTATGGGTTTTCAGAAAAGAAGAGTGAATGTTGGGGTGAAGAGGGTGGTGAGAGTAAGTGAGCTTGGGAAGGAGACTTGTGTGAGGAAGTACCAGGAGAGACTGAGTACAGAATGGAAAAAGGTGAGAACAATGGAAGTAAGGGGAGTGGGGGAGGAATGGGATGTATTTAGGGAATCAGTGATGGATTGTGCAAAAGATGCTTGTGGCATGAGAAGAGTGGGAGATGGGTTGATTAGAAAGGGTAGTGAGTGGTGGGATGAAGAAGTAAGAGTATTAATGAAAGAGAAGAGGGAGGCATTGGGACGATTTTTGCAGGGAAAAAATGCAATTGAGTGGGAGATGTATAAAAGAAAGAGACAGGAGGTCAAGAGAAAGGTGCAAGAGGTGAAAAAAGGGCAAATGAGAGTTGGGGTGAGAGAGTATCATTAAATTCTAGGGAGAATAAAAAGATGTTCCGGAAGGAGGTAAATAAAGTGCGTAAGACAAGGGAGCAAATGGGAACTTCAGTGAAGGGCGCAAATGGGGAGGTGATAACAAGTAGTGGTGATGTGAGAAGGAGATGGAGTGAGTATTTTGAAGGTTTGTTGAATGTGTTTGATGATAGAGTGGCAGATATAGGGTGTTTTGGTCGAGGTGGTGTGCAAAGTGAGAGGGTTAGGGAAAATGATTTGGTAAAGAGAGAAGAGGTAGTAAAAGCTTTGCAGAAGATGAAAGCCGGCAAGGCAGCAGGTTTGGATGGTATTGCAGTGGAATTTATTAAAAAAGGGGGTGACTGTATTGTTGACTGGTTGGTAAGGTTATTTAATGTATGTATGACTCATGGTGAGGTGCCTGAGGATTGGCGGAATGCGTGCATAGTGCCATTGTACAAAGGCAAAGGGGATAAGAGTGAGTGCTCAAATTACAGAGGTATAAGTTTGTTGAGTATTCCTGGTAAATTATATGGGAGGGTATTGATTGAGAGGGTGAAGGCATGTACAGAGCATCAGATTGGGGAAGAGCAGTGTGGTTTCAGAAGTGGTAGAGGATGTGTGGATCAGGTGTTTGCTTTGAAGAATGTATGTGAGAAATACTTAGAAAAGCAAATGGATTTGTATGTAGCATTTATGGATCTGGAGAAGGCATATGATAGAGTTGATAGAGATGCTCTGTGGAAGGTATTAAGAATATATGGTGTGGGAGGCAAGTTGTTAGAAGCAGTGAAAAGTTTTTATCAAGGATGAAAGGCATATGTACGTGTAGGAAGAGAGGAAAGTGATTGGTTCTCAGTGAATGTAGGTTTGCGGCAGGGGTGTGTGATGTCTCCATGGTTGTTTAATTTGTTTATGGATGGGGTTGTTAGGGAGGTGAATGCAAGAGTTTTGGAAAGAGGGGCAAGTATGAAGTCTGTTGGGGATGAGAGAGCTTGGGAAGTGAGTCAGTTGTTGTTCGCTGATGATACAGCGCTGGTGGCTGATTCATGTGAGAAACTGCAGAAGCTGGTGTCTGAGTTTGGTAAAGTGTGTGAAAGAAGAAAGTTAAGAGTAAATGTGAATAAGAGCAAGGTTATTAGGTACAGTAGGGTTGAGGGTCAAGTCAATTGGGAGGTGAGTTTGAATGGAGAAAAACTGGAGGAAGTGAAGTGTTTTAGATATCTGGGAGTGGATCTGGCAGCGGATGGAACCATGGAAGCGGAAGTGGATCATAGGGTGGGGGAGGGGGCGAAAATTCTGGGAGCCTTGAAGAATGTGTGGAAGTCAAGAACATTATCTCGGAAAGCAAAAATGGGTATGTTTGAAGGAATAGTGGTTCCAACAATGTTGTATGGTTGCGAGGCGTGGGCTATGGATAGAGTGGTGCGCAGGAGGATGGATGTGCTGGAAATGAGATGTTTGAGGACAATGTGTGGTGTGAGGTGGTTTGATCGAGTAAGTAACGTAAGGGTAAGAGAGATGTGTGGAAATAAAAAGAGCGTGGTTGAGAGAGCAGAAGAGGGTGTTTTGAAATGGTTTGGGCACATGGAGAGAATGAGTGAGGAAAGGTTGACCAAGAGGATATATGTGTCGGAGGTGGAGGGAACGAGGAGAAGAGGGAGACCAAATTGGAGGTGGAAAGATGGAGTGAAAAAGATTTTGTGTGATCGGGGCCTGAACATGCAGGAGGGTGAAAGGAGGGCAAGGAATAGAGTGAATTGGAGCGATGTGGTATACCGGGGTTGACGTGCTGTCAGTGGATTGAATCAGGGCATGTGAAGCGTCTGGGGTAAACCATAGAAAGCTGTGTAGGTATGTTTTGCGTGTGTGGACGTATGTATATACATGTGTATGGGGGTGGGTTGGGCCATTTCTTTCGTCTGTTTCCTTGCGCTACCTCGCAAACGCGGGAGACAGCGACAAAGCAAAAAAAAAAAAAAAAAAAAAAAATTATAAGATAGTGAGTCTTCAAGGTATACAATATCTAATTGAAATTGTATAAAGATGTGCTGGTTGTGATCTGGAGCAATCTTATTCTATTTAAATAATAATCATAACTTTCTAAAAGGGGAAACAGAAGAAGGAGTCACGCGGGGAGTGCTCATCCTCCTCAAAGGCTCAGATTGAGGTGTCTAAATGTGTGTGGATGTAACCAAGATGAGAAAAAAGGAGAGATAGGTAGTATGTTTGAGGAAAGGAACCAGGATGTTTTGGCTCTGAGTGAAACGAAGCTCAAAGGTAAAGGGGATGAGTGGTTTGGGAATGTCTTGGGAGTAAAGTCAGGGGTTAGTTAGAAGACAAGAGCAAGGGAAGGAGTAGCACTACTCCTGAAACAAGAGTGGTGGGAGTGTGTGACAGAGTGTAAAAAAGTAAACACTAGATTGATATGGGATCAACTGAAAGTTGATGGAGAGAGATGGGTGATTATTGGTGCGTATGCACCTGGGCATGAGAAGAAAGATCATGAGAGGCAAGTGTTTTGAAAGCAGCTGAGTGAGTGTGTTAGTAGTTTTGATGCACGGGACTGGGTTATAGTGGCGGGTGATTTGAATGCAAAGGTGAGTAATAGGGCAGTTGAGGAATAATTGGTGTACATGGGGTGTTCAGTGTTGTAAATGGAAATGGTGAAGAGCTTGTAGATTTATGTGCTGAAAAAGGACTGGTGATTGGGAATACCTGGTTTAAAAAGAGAAATATATATAAGTATACGTATGTAAGTAGGAGAGATGGCCAGAGAGTGTTATTGGATTATGTGTTAATTGAGAGACGCGTGAAAGAGAAACTTTTGGATGTTAATGTGTCGAGAGGTGCAACTGGAGGGATGTCTGATCATTATCTTGTGGAAGCGAAGGTGAAGATTTGTAGAGGTTTTCAGAAAAGAAGAGAGAATGTTGGGGTTAAGAGAGTAGAGAGAGTAAGTGATCTTAGGGAGGAGACTTGTGTGAGGAAGTACCAGGAGAGACTGAGTACAGAATGGAAAAAACCTGAGAACAAATGACATAAGGGGAGTGGGGGAGGAATGGGATGTATTTAGGGAAGCAGTGATGGCTTGTGTGGACGTGTATGTATATACACGTGTATGTGGGTGGGTTGGGCCATTCTTTTGCCTGTTTCCTTGCACTACCTCCCTAAAGCGGGAGACAGCGACAAAGTATAATAAAATATATAAATAAATACCTTATTATTCATATAAAATGAAACATGTACATTTTCCAGGGTGTAGAAAGTAGAAAAGAAATAATGTCTAAGAGAAACAAACAACTACAAAGATAACAAACACACTAACCTTAATTTGACCCATGGCCATCATGTCCAAGTATGTTACATGCATTTGATATTTGCCTTGTCTTTTAATTCATCTAACAATCTCACATGAAAAGGCATGAAGACATATCCTATCTGGCAGTATGACACCGAATAAATCATAGACTTTTACCTGACAGCTACATATGATATCGAGTTAAAAGTGATGATTTCATTGTCTTTCATAATTACATTATATCTGAATAGTAGCCCATTCATGTTCTTTATTTTTCACAATTACATTACATCTTTGAATAATGGCCCAATCATACAACTTCAACGGAGATCTTATATTACCTACTCCCTTTTCTTACACTGATTACCTTAATCAATTTCATTTTAAACTCATTGGCACAGTTCCCAAACCAACAAGTTATAGCAAATGACACAATGGACTGTACAACTAATGTGTATAAAATATTCACTATTTCACAATCAATTTTTAATCTAGTTTGGACCTTTTTGTAAACTGCGGTAACATTGCTCACAAAACTAAATCTATCATCTATGATTGTTCCAATATACTTATAATCGTTAATCTTTTCAACCATTTCATTACTGGCATAAAGAGGCAGGTGTTCTAATGTTGTCTACTAAAATCTGGAACCATTTCTTTTGTTTTCCTCACATTAAGCTCTAAATAGTTGTTCTTGCACCAGGCATTAAAATGTTCAACTACCTCTCTACACCCCAAATCACTCTCGAGACAAAGACTTACAAGAGCTGTCATCTGCATATTTAAAGATCCTGTTACTACATCTCATGCTGTACAGTCACTGGTGTATAATGTCAAAAAAAATTGTTGATAGGACACACCCCTGTGGGGTTCTAGCGTAGGTAACAATCATGTTGGAGCATGTGTTGAAGAATTTAACTTACAGAAGCCTACTGGATAAAAATACATTTATCCAGAGTACAAAATGAGAATAAACAGTCATATCATTAACATTTTGTATCATATGTGGCTGCTAGGTGTTAAATGCTGTACTAAAATCAACAAATAGAATTTTTGCATATTGTTTACCCAACTTGTCTGTTCCAGCTACATGAGAAAGTATATTATCAATAACAGACAGAGCAGCATCCTCTACACATCTATTTTCTACATGAGCAAATTGTAACTCATCCACAGAATCAAATACTTGTTCACCCAATATCTTCTTAACAGTAAGTTCAAAGGATTTCATAAGCTTCATTATCTTTGGAGAGGACCTCAAAAGATATGAACAGGATGGAGAATGTTATAAAAATCTGTTTGGATAGGGGAAGCCTGGAGACATATTGTGATCATCCTTATGAGAAAATAGTCCAGAGGAAGAACAATGCACCAGATATGTAGATAGATACTTTCATCCTCATCCACAATACATCTAATACTCATATAACTCACCCATACTTCTTGTACCGCCATAATAAGTTGATGCTTGCTGGCATAACCCACAATCCCAACATCCTTTTTGTGCAGGTAAAGGAAAAGGACTTGTGCAGTCATACGACGGTAAGAAAAGAGACGTCCCAGGTCAGGTGTGTGGATGAGAATGATCTCAATGGCCTCTGGAAGAGAGTTACAAATTTGGACTAGAACTAAGCTGTATTCATAATATTCCATATATTTACAGTAAGTATTTATCATTTTATTTATTCTGCTTTGTCGCTGTCTCCCGCGTTAGCGAGGTAGCGCAAGGAAACAGACGAAACAATGGCCCAACCCACCCACATACACATGTATATACATACACGTCCACACATGCAAATATACATACCTATACATCTCAACGTATACATATATATACACACAGACATATACATATATACACATGTACATAATTCATACTGTCTGCTTTCATTCATTCCCATCGCCACCCTGCCACACATGGAATAACAACCCCCTCCCCCCAAATGTGCATGAGGTAGCACTAGGAAAAGACAACAAAGGCCACATTCGTTCACATTCAGTCTCTAGCTGTCATGTAATAATGCACCGAAACCACAGCTCCTTTTCCACATCCAGGCTCCACAGAACTTTCCATGGTTTACTCCAGACGCTTCACATGCCCTGGTTCAATCCATTGACAGCACATCGACCCCGGTATACCACATCGTTCCAATTCACTCTATTCCTTGCACGCCTTTCACCCTCCTGCATGTTCAGGCCCCGATCACTCAAAATCTTTTTCACTCCATCTTTCCACCTCCAATTAGGTCTCCCACTTCTCGTTCCCTCCACCTCTGACACATATATCCTCTTGGTCAATCTTTCCTCACTCATTCTCTCCATGTGACCAAACCATTTCAGAACACCCTCTTCTGCTCTCCCAACCACACTCTTTTTATCACCACACATCTCTTACCCTATTATTACTTACTCGATAACACCATCTCACACCACATATTGTCCTCAAACAACTCATTTCCAGCACATCCACCCTCCTGCGCACAACTCTATCCATAGCCCACGCCTCGCAACCATACAACATCGCTGGAATAACTATTCTTTCAAACATACCCATTTTTGCTTTCCGAGATAATGTTCTCGACTTCCACACATTCTTCAACGCTCCCAGAACTTTCGCCCCCTCCCCCACCCTATGATTCACTTCTGCTTCCATGGTGCCATCTGCTGCCAGTAAGTATTTCTAATACAATTATCAATATAGTGTTATCAATATAGTGTTATTCAATAATACAAAAGGATCTCAATCATACTGACCATCATCATTTTATATCTAAACTGTTCAGACTTAAATCACAGATAGAAGCCAGTTTAAGTGTGAATGAAAGCAAAAATATCTTTTTCCTGACGTAGGATATGAACATAGTTCCAGCCATCAAAACTGTATTAATTCATGGCCCATCTTTGGGAATGACTGCAGAATAGTCAATTTATTTTTTTTCTAAAAAGGTTGTCTCCCATATTAATTCAGAATTCTACCTCCTTATTCCCTGAGTGTAGTAGAAGGCAACTAAAAGAAGCAGGAGCAGGGACCTAGAAATACCACCTTCTTGTATTTCAATTTCTAAAAGATGGAACAGAAGAAGGAGGCAGATAAGGAGTGCTCATCCTCTTCGAAGGCTCACACTAAGGTGTCTAAGTGATAGTGGATGTAATTAAGATGAGAAGAGAGGAGAGGTAGTCAGCATGTTTGAGGAAAGAAACCTTGATGTTCTGGCTCCAAGTGAAACAAAGCTCAAGGGTTAAGGGGAAGAATGGTTTGGAAATGCCTAAGGAGTAAAGTCAGATGGTGGTGAGAGGACAAAAGCTAAGGAAGCAGCACCACTCCAGAAGCAAGAGTTATAGGATTGTGTGAAGGAGTGTGATGAAGTAAATTCTAGACTGATGTGGGTAAAAATGAAAGTGGATGGCAAGAGAGGTGATTATTAGTTCTCATGCACCTGGCCATGAAAACAAAGATCATGAGAGGCAAGTGTTTTGGGAGCAGCTGAGTGTGTTAGGAGTTTTGATGCAAGAGACCGGGTAGTGGTGATGGGTGATTTGAATGCAAAGGTGAGTAATGTGGCAGCTGAGGTTATAATTGGAGGGTATGGAGCATTCAATATAAAGAATGGATATAAATAGTTTATGGAGTTGTGAGCTGAAAAAAGAATGGTGACTGGTATACCTAGTTTAAAAAGAGGGATATAAACAAGCATACATATGTCACTAGGAGAGATGGTCAGCGGGCATTACTGAATTACATATAAATTGATAGGTACATAAAGGGGGGACTTTTGGATATAAAGATGCTGAGATAGGCAGCTAGTGGGATATCTGATCACTATCTAACAGAGGTGAGAGTGAAGATTTACAGAGGTTTTTGGGAAAAGAGGAAATAATGTAGGTGAGAAGAAAGTGGTGACAGTAAGTGAGCATTGAAAAGAGACTTGTGTGAAAAGACACCAGAAGAGACTGAGTGAAGAATGGCAAAAGAAGAGAGTAAATGAAGCAAGGGCAGTGGGTGAGGAATGGGAGTTATTCAGGGAAGCAGCGCTAGCATGTGTGAGATATTCATGTGGCATGCAAAGGGTGGGAGGTGGGCAGATCAGACAGTGTAATGAACGGTGGGAAGAAGTAAAGCTGCTAGTGAAAGAAAAAAGAAATACATTTGAGTGGTACTTACAGGGGAGGAGTGCAAATGATTGGGAGGCATATAAGAGGCAGCATCAGGGGGTCAGGAGGAACGTGCAGAGGTTGAAAAAAGGGAAGAGTTACGGTAAGTGAGTATCATTAAACTTTAAAGAGGTTAAGATTTTTGGGAGGAGGTTAATAATGTGCAAAGGACAAGAGAACAAATAGGAATATCGGTGAAGAGGTCAAAAGAAAAATGGTAACAGGAAATGATTAAGGGAGAAGATGAAATGATTAAGTGAGAAGATGGAGTGAGTATTCTGAAGTGTGTGCGATGACAGTGTGGCACATGTAGGGTATTTGGGTTGAGATGGTATGCCAAGTGAAAGAGTCATGAAGAGTGGTTTGGTGAAGAGAAGAGATGGTGAAAGCCATACATAAGATGAAATGTGGTAAAGCAACTGGAGTGGATGGTACTGCAGTTGAATTTATCAAGAAAGGAGGTAACTATGTTGTTGACTGGTTGGTAAGGATTCAATGTATGTATGGAACATGGTAAGGTACCTAAGGGGTGGCAGACTGCATTTATAATGCAACAGGGGCATAAGTTAGTTGAGAGTACCTGGTAAGTTGTATGGAAAGGGATTGACAGAGAGGGTGAAGGCATGTACAGAGCATCAGACTGAGGAGCAGTGTACTTTCATTAGTGGCAAAGAATGTGTGCATCAGGTGTTTGCTTAAAAGAATGTGCATAAGAAATACTTAGAGAAAAAGATGGATTTGTATGTGGCATAGATGGATCTGTAGAAAATACAAGATAGGGTTGATAGAGAAACCTTGTAGAAGGTCTTAAGAAGAATTGTTGTTTGAGGAAATTGCCAGAAGCAGTGAGAAGTTTTTATCAAGGGTTTACATAAGGCATGTGTGATAAGTAAGAGTGGAAAGAGAGAATTGAATGGTTCCAAGCAAATGTTGATCTGTGGCAGAGATATATAACGTCACTATGGTTGTTCAATTTACTAATGGATGGGAGAGGTGAGGGAGGTAAACGTGAGAGGGGATGAGAGGGTCTGGGAAGTGAGTCAGTTATTAATTGCTGATGATACAGCACTGGTGGCAGATTCAAGTGAGAAACTGCCAAACATGGTGACTGAGTTTGGAAGAGCATGTAAAAGGAGGAAGTTCAGAGTAATGCAAATAAAAGCAAGGTTGTTAGGTTTAGAAAACTTGGAGGAAGTGAAGTTTTCAGATACCTGGAAGTGGACATGGCAGCGAATGGAGCATGAAATCAGAAGTGAATCATAGAATGGGTGCAAGGGTGAGGGAAGGATGTGTGCAAAGAGAGAACATTATCTGGGATGGCAAAAATGGGTATGTTTGAAAGTATAGTAGTAAAACAATATTATATGGATGCAAAGCATGGGCTATAAATAAGGCTTGGCTGAGGAGGGTGGAAGTGTTAGTAATGAAATGTTTGAGGATATTTTGTGGTGTGAGGTGGTTTGGTCGAGTAAGTAATGACAGGGTATGAGAGAGATGTGATAATAAAGAGTTTTGCACAGAGAGCTGAAGAGGATATGACGAAATGATTTGGACATATGGGGAGAATAGGTGAAGAAAGGTTGACAAAAAAGAACACAATTGTCAAAAGTGAAGGGAATAAGGCAAACAAGGAAACCAAATTGGAGATGCAAGGATGGAGTGAAAAAGATTTTGAGTGATTGGGGCCTGAACATGCAGGTGGGTGAAAAGTATGCACAGGACAGGATGAACTGGAATGATGTGGTATACTGAGGTCAATATGCTGACAATGGACTGAACTAGGACATGCAAAGCATCTGGGGTAAACACTGGAAAGGTCTGTGGACATGGATGTGGACAGATAGCTGTGGTTTCGGTGCATTACTCATAACAGAGAGAAAATTAATGTGAGCAAAGGCGGCCTTTCCATCTGTTCCTGGCGCTACATTGCTAACAAGTGAAATGGCAATCAGGTACGAATAAAATCTATGTTGTTTCTAAACAAACCTATTCAGATGTGTTTTCACAGAAACTGTCTGAACTGTTGATTACCATCTGGCTCACTAAGCCAAATGCCTCCTCATAAAAGTACTGAATGCTAACTACTTTCATGAGTCTATCTTCAAAAATTAATCATCAGATAATCATCATTGTTCATAAAATATGAACAAAAAAAAAAGTTTTAAGAAATAATATTCATCTATGGAAAAAATTCATCTCAGGAGTGAAACTGAAAGCTGTGAAGGAATATATTGTTTAGAAACAAGTTCCCTGTTGTAAATTTAGCTAACAGGTTCCATAAAACATACAGATCCTATAAAAATTTTATGCTAGCTTATCTTATATCAGATATACAAACTCTATTTCAATGAGAAATAAAATTTCAAAGGCAGTCACAAAAGCCTTTCAGTCATCTGGCTTTCCATTCTGTTATATAAGGTTCTTGGAATCTCTACAGCAATATACAAGTATGATAAAATATCATAGTTGAAGGATGCCTTGATACAAGCAAAAGACAATTATGAATTATAACTATACCTCGTATTTTCATGCGAATATTTTTCAGGGAAAATTATGCATTCATAAAATGCAACATTACTATGTATTCTCTTCCGCTTCAGTCATTCACATAGTCAAAATATTTCCTGACTCTTCCAATAACTTACACATAACAGTGATATAGAATTTAACCATGAATTCCTATATTCACTGATCACCGATATCTATAATGTGCTAATTTGTTACACAAGCCAAATACTTTTGCTAAGATAAAATGGAAAGAATGTACAATGTGGAATATTACATCAATGAAATGTGAAATAACAAAGATATTTTATGGTGTCAAGTGATACTTTTGAAAAAAAAATTGCAACTTCTTTAAAAGTTACTTCAAAACCTTATTGTAATGAAGTAACATTAGAAACATGTTTATTCTCTTCAACTGTATGGACTGCACTACAATGTGAATATGGTTAAAAACATGCATCTTTTTTGTAAAAAGAAACAGGCAAATAAAAATACATAGATATAAAAAAAAAGGCATTCCCCACCTAAAAGTATCACATGCATTAGCAGAAAGTGGTATCTAAGTGAAACTATAAAACCAATTTTCCAAAAGATTTTCATATACACTGAAATGCATTAAAAGGTCAAGTATTTTTACCACATAATGCAATCAAATTGTCACTAAAGTTGCTCACATGACTGCTCTGCAGTTACTATTTTGTATTTGATATAAGACAGCTGCAGTGTAGAAATAATACTGTAAAAGAATTAAAAATCAGGCTGTCTATAAGGCTGGCAGAGGTGGTAGTGGCAAGAATTAATACAAAGTATATTACATGCATGTGATATACGGTATATTACAGAAACAGTAATGTGTGAGGATACCATAAAAGTCTCTATATGAAGGCTTTAAGGTCAGATGTAGAGCTCTGGAGGTCCCTCAGAAGTGCTTGACTGATCATCCTATCACAATAGTCATCATTCCTCATTACCTAATAAAATTTGTACTACACTGCACAACACAATTTTATACAATCTAGAAAAGTTGAACAAAAATCTACATCACATAGCTTTATTCTACATGCCTGCAGATTCAGAAATGACAACCAAGTCAACTGTCCTTTAACACTAATAAAACAATTTTTCTAAAACAGCTTTCTGGAGGCCCCTAAGCAAATGCCCACTCTATCTTATCCTAAAGTCAACCATGGAAGGCTTTTTGACAAATTATAAAGGTGCTATACATCAGCAATGAGATAAATATTCTTCTTGCATAACCTAGGTTTGAATTTTCCAATTTGCCATAGCCTTCAGCACAACTCAATTTATATCCCCTTGCATGACCCTAATTTCTGCTTCTACTTTCCCAGGGCATGTGAAGCGTCTGGGGTAAACCATGGAAAGTTCTCTGGGGCCTGGATATGGAAAGGGAGCTGTGGTTATGGTACATTATACATGACAGCTAGAGACTGAGTGTGAATGAATGTGGCCTTTGATGTCTTTTCCTAGTGCTGCCTTGCGTACATGCAGGGGGAGGGGGTTGTCATTTCATGTGTGGCGGGGTGGTGACGGGAATGAATAAGGGCAGACAGTATGAATTATGTACATGTGTGTATATGTCTCTGTGTGTACATTGAGATGTATAGGTATGTATATGTGCATGTGTGGACGTGTATGTATATACTTGTGTATGTGGGTGGGTTGGGCCATTCTTTCGTCTGTTTTCTTACGCTACCTCACTAACGTGGGAGACAGTGACAAAGTATAATAAATAAATAAATACTTTCCCACTACCATTCCCATTAAATTTCATTCCCAAATACTCAGACTCATCCTCAGCTTCCAATTTTTCACCAACAAAAGCCTGTTACTATTGCATCAATAAACACGTCTCATAATAATTTCCAATCACATCATAAAAATTTTCTTGCAAACTTAAACCTTTGTTCCCAGCATTCTCCAAGACAAGTCTAATATTCTTTCACTCCTTATACATCCCTATCTTCTACTCTTTTCACCTCCTTCAAGAATAGCTTGCTATTCTTCTTTAAATGCTAGTTTGTTTTTCTACCAAGATCCTGAACTGTTTTCTTTTTATTGATGCACATCATCCTTTCAACCCTTTTGTTTAGGGATTCATATTCTAAACTCTGCCCTCCATTCATTACTTGCTCATCAATAAAAAACAATAATGAACCACAGAAAGCAATTATAGCACATTACTTCAACCAGATCAGTTACTATTTTAAGTAAAGTAATGCCCTATAACGCAACTACTATAAAATCAAACGACTTTAAGTGGGGATTACCTGTAGAATGATTAAGAGGAGAAAAAGTATATCTCCCACAGTAATGACTCTTGAGAGATCAAATACTACTGATTTGAACAGAAAAAAATTTAAGCTATTTAAAGACAACTATTGCATATACTGAAAGTTTGGTATATGCAATGTGCTGTTCAGATGTGATCCAGTATGAGCCATATCAAACTGAATACATGATATACAGGCTTTTAAAAAATTCACTGCAAATGATATACTACCATCAGAGCTGAGAGGCAAAATACGGTTGTTTGATGATGTCCGGGCCATAGCCAGAAGAGCTTCTGAATCTAGCGTTCTCAGCAGCTCACGCACATTATCCGCAAAAGGGGAGTCCTTAAGAATCATGACTGCAAAGCACCTGCAACACACTAACAAATGAAAAGTATCTTAATATGGAAAGAATATGAGTATTGAGTCCAAACATGACACCGTATTTCTTTGAAACATATGTCCTGGTGTCCTTTTCAACAAGATACTAAAACTCTATAAAACTAAAATGCTCTCCCCACTATTGCCACAGGTGATGCATACTGGCACTTAGAGACTGAAATATAAAGTTCTAAAATCACTCAGATGGAAGCATTCCATTTCATTGTCTGCCTCAAAGCATATATCCTCGGGCTGAAGTTAAGGCAAGGACATGTGCTAATAATCACATGCTGAAAGGTGGTCATTCACTTACCCACTAACAAACTAGGTATCAACTGTCTGAACATGAAGATGAATCAAAAACATGTGGAAGCCACTCCATCAAGGTTAAAGTTTCTCTCGCCAAGAAATATTTTACCAGAAAATAAAATAAATCTGGATTAAAAAAAGCCTCCTGGTAAGACACTGGGAAATTTTGTTTACAAAGAGAACGATATAGCTTATAACAAAATAATATTTCAAAAACACATGTCAACCACCTTTGTGATGAAGCAGTTAGCATTGCTGACTTCTAATCCAGTGGCATTGGTTTGATCCCTAGCATATGACTGGCAGGTAAATACAAATTTCAGATGAGGAATGTCACTGGCCTAACCATGTGATAGCTTACAACTCTACTTTGAGTTCCCCAGGTAAGTAGCCAGAGACCCAGACACCTAACCAGAATTACCATCTATTATCTCTATTTCTTCTGTACCTTGGCTTTAACAGTAACTGCCAATTCAACAATAAATAAAGCAAAATCATACAAGGTAGACTAAATGTCAACTTTTTGAATACTGATTTGTAAGGACAATTTAAAGAATGTTAACCTTGAATATGAAACAAGTAAATATCGAAAGTTATTCTTTTTAAATAATTCAAATTTTTCTAAACAACCTAGATATTCAGTAATTCTAACATCCCATCTCCAAAATATTTCAAATGGTTCCAAAAATCCCATTTTGGTTGGGAGCTTAATTAATACACAACATTCTTTACATTTATCAGTACACTACATTCTCCAGATTATATATTTATCTATATCTCTGATGCCTGCTCCCTCCAGGAAATCCCATCAAGGGGATGGCCACAGATAATGAGTCTCCACTTACCCCTGTCCTTTATGCCTCCCACACAAACACAAGTCCACACATTCTTCCACCATTTCTCCCTCTCTAGTATTCTTCCACTCTATTTCTCCATGTCACTGGTGGTCTTCCTCTCACATCAACCCCTTTAATTGTACTGTGCTACCATACACTCTCCTTGTAAACTACCCATCTTGTATTCTTTCCACATCCCCAAACTAGCTCAAAATATTTCATTTCACGCACTCTACCATTCCACAATTCATTCCCTTTGCATTCCCTGTCATACCACATCTCTCATACATCCCCAATTTCTTTTTTCATTCCATCTAGTTAAACAACATGCTCTTCTCAAATAGTTCATTCCCACCACCTGGATTCTTGACCTCTGTGACTCATTCCATCTCCATGTTTTGGCTGTATAGGTCAGAGTCAAGAGAACTATGTTGTCCCTCAATCCTTTCTTCACTTCCATACTCACACCTCTACCCTTCATTATTCTATTAATGGACCATATGACTCAACTACCTTGTACTTTTCTCTCCCTTATATATCCTTCCTTATCACCAAACACACCCGAGACAGCCCCAAAATACTTAAATTCTCTCACTTTTTCCACTCTTTCTCCTCCCATATCTATAAGAAAGTTTAGTATACTTCCTTCTTTCACTCAGAAGTTTTGGAAAATTTATAATCTAACTGTTTCCATTCAAACACCATTACTTTACTTTACTTGCATTAACCTTCAATCGCCTATGCTTACACATTGTAAAACACACTTACAACCACCTGCAACTCCTCTTTGTTCTCAGCAAACAACATAGTATCATCCATAAACAGGCTTGTCACTAGCCACCATGCCTCACTGCTGCACTCCATCTTTGCACCCAATTTCCCCAGTTTTGCCTTTACTCCTTTTATCGCTCAATTCATATATATGGTAAAAAGCCAATGTGACATCACACAACCCTACCTCACATCAACATGCATACTAAACCTTCTGCTCAACTTTCCATTCATTCTTACTCATGCAGAGGGCTACCTCACCATCCAACAGTCATACCCCTATTCTGTATACCCTTAGCACATTGCATGAAGCATTCCCTCAACTATGTCATAAGCTTTCTCCAGATCCATTAAACCTACATGTAACTGTACAGCTTCTTACTTTTCCTATATATTTTTCCACAGTGAATGTTCATAAAAAAAAAATCTGATCCACGCATCCCCTACCTTTCCTAAAACCCCCTTGCTCATTACTATTCTGCATTCAGTCCCTCTCAATCACTTTATTAATCAACACACTTGCATACACTCCTGGTATGTTTAACAGAATTATTCCCCTATAACTGCTACTTACATCCAGAGCATATTTTCCTTTGAATAAACAAACAATAGCTGCTTTCATCCTATCCTTGGGCACAACCTTCTGTTTCCGTGCTAATCACATATCAAATGCATTCACTCTTATCAGTTTCTCCATACTTCAACATTTCAGCCACATCCACTCCAGGTGCCTTTCCTACCTTCAGTATTATTACCACCCTTTATACCTTTCTTCTTGCTATAGGCCCTTGCACCTGTAACCTTTTCCTTCCATCCTCCATACCCATACATGCAACAAATGCTGCCTCACCTTGCCCACACTTATCAAAGTACTCTCTCCATCTTCCTTTCATTTCTTGTTTTTGATTCAGCAATTCCCCTTCCTTACCTCTCACATATCCATTCTCCATTTATCATTTATACTAGACTTGCACCATAACCAGAGTCTAACATCCACAATCAAGTTCAATAAACTATTCCATGGTTTATTCTTACCACTTCATATGCCCTAGTTCGGCCTGGGCATTGACAATGTCACCCCCTTTATACCACAAGTAAGGTTAATCAATGCAAAGTGAAATACTTCTAGAAATGATAAAACTTATGAAAACCTCACCTAATTTTCCCTATGGACCAAAACTTACTTTAATTATCAATGTTGTAGTTTAAGAATAATAATATTATTGTTGTCTGCTTTCTCCACAAAGTGATTCATGTATGTATGAAAAAAATCTGATGCATTCTCATCAGGAAACTGATCAAATAATCCTCCCAAATAAATTTTATGTAAGTCATTCTTATGATTACCTGTGCAAAGAAATAATGGTAAAGAATATGTACATGAACTTTTAGATAAGAACAATCACAAGAATACTCCCTTGAAAGCACACTTGATAAGTGGATGGAAGCAGAAGAGCACAACAACCATATATTTCTGATATAACATTAAAAACATACCTAAATTATATTCCTCTACTCAGGATTACATGGCTGCTTGCTGTGTCTTTAACTTGTTGACATCCAGCACCATGTTGGCAGTGCATTCTCGTTAGTGTGACTGGTATATTTCAAGCATAATAATGAACATTTGGATGAATCTTGACAGCTACAGAGATCAGATGAAGTTTACATATATTCTGTTGATTTCTAGAACTGTACTGGCTTCTTTTCCATCAAGTAACCTCATAGTTACCCTCCTAAACTACTAACGCCTTACTTAAAATCATTAATACGGAAAAATAAATAGATCCCTTGCAATCATATCTCTAATCATAT